>NW_010110729.1:0-27822 GCF_000699245.1 Pterocles gutturalis
TATCCCTTCGTTAACCCCCCGCGGGGTCCAGTCCCGGCCCTGGACTTAGGGGAGCGAAGGTCTTACCTGGGGGAAGTACAGTCACAACCCCTTGGAGATGGGTGGGAGACTCAGAATCTGTACCCACCTTTGGCAGCATGTTTTTTAGAAGTCATAATGCAAGAATAAATCATCCCTAATCCCCACAGAGCTGAGATCCACTGAAGAACAGACCGTGCTTAAACTAGGCGAAGGGTATAAAACTGTACTCCTGGAAGACACTATAGTATGTTTTTTTCCAGAATGATCTTTCTGTCTGTCATTGGGAAGTAGCTTAGTACAGCCTGGACATGCGAAAGAAATGGAGGTTTCTAATCACACTAAATATGATTTTTCATTGATTTTTATGAGATATGAGTAAACGCAGGGTGATCCTGACATAATTTAAAAACTCACTAGTATAGTAGTGAAAATATCCCCATCCTTAATTTAAAGGCATATGTCAGGAGAAAATAGCAGAGAAAACTTAAAGGACCCTCATCCTGTCAATTTTCATATGCACCATTTTTTGCACTGTTAATATATTCTGATGTCTGTAGCAGAAATAAATCTGAAAGGCTGACAGCACTCAGGCGTTGATCCAAGGTGATCCAAAGCACAGATGTGAATGGCGCAGATGACTTGTGAAAGCTTCAACAAGGCTCTGTAACTTCGGGTGCTCCGTAGCCTATAAATAATACAAATGGAGAGGACAGAAGGAGACAGACAAATTAGAAACAAATTACTCCAGAAATAAATTTATTTTTTGTATCAGCTGACTATGGTAGCATCCAGCCCTTTGCACCAGCATAATGCAGTCTGAAGAACATACAGAATTTGCTTTGTTGATGATATAATGACTGTGAGGTTCAAGACAACAAGTTGTAGCTTCAGTTGAAGTAAAAAAAAAAAAAAAAAGGTGCCAATGTAGCTCCATTAAGTTAATGACAGCAGCTTTTTCAGAGAATTTGGCCTTGTATTGCCTCTTCACAGAGAGGAAAAAAAAAAAAGGATCTTTTACAATCCTTACGCATATGCAGCTACAGTGACACAAGGAAATTTTTCGTTTCAAAATGCTTCATAGCTACCTCAAGTTGTCAAGTCATGGAGCAGTCCAATGCAAATGTCCATGATTGTACAATCTCAATTGTAATGGGCTATATCCATTTTAAATAGTTCAAATACTAGATATTCAGAACAGAACAGGTAGTAAGTACTTCTGCTCCTTACCGCATGCTCTGATCCTGCATCAACAGAAGCATTTTGTTCCATCCTGCTTTTATTTTTTACACCAAATGACAAATAGTTTCCCAATGCATTGCTGAAGTTGGAAGGAATGGTTCACTTTCTTTGCCAGTTCAGTAGCTTCTGCAAACAGTATAGGAGAAGGGCGCAGTTTCAGTCCTCACAACATTCCCCTTTTTTCACATGCACTCCATGAAAAACTGGCAAACTCAAATTCATCAATGACAAACCTTAGAACACATATGTATGAATCTGAAAAATAAACAAAAAAATCAAATAGACTTTGTCTTCCTGTTGATAATGGACCTGTTAATACATCCGGTTGAAAGTTGAAGTCACTTTTCTTACTCCAGGTCCACATGGAGTATGTATTCAAAATAACTATCAGTTATCTGACAAGGAAAACGAAATTTTAGGAGAGCAAGGCAAGTTAGTTTGAACAAGACTTTGTGTTTCACTGCTGTATGCGTTCTTCTTTTTTTCTGCCATGAATTCTTCTTCGCCACTGCGAATCACAACTTTTTGCACACTTATAGGTGCCAAGTTGGTACAATTTACAATACATTGCCACATTTGCTTGTATCTGCAAAACTGGTTTAAGCTAAAAATGTAAAAATAACTAAAAACAGAAATTAAAAACTGCTGCAAAAATAACTGTAGCAGACTACAGAGCTGTCTTGTCACAGAACACGTCACTGTGTCAGTGACTTAAGCATAGTCCTGGAGCTAACTCACCCTCTCAATCTCATTCTTGTCCTTTTTATGGGAGGTGCCATTTGTTCAGAGTGCTATGGCTTTGTTATGTGTTTTTTAACATAAACGTGTAGTGTAGTCCACCAGCTCACAAGAGTGCAGGAAGGGAGCAAAAATGAAAGCAGAAGTTTCCTTACCCTGTTTTTTTTGTGCTGTTTATAGCAAGACCAGCAGTCCACCTACAAATGACTTCCCAAATTCAGTCTCCAGACTTTAGAAGTCCAGGCTGGAAAATCAGCCATAGTTATATATACACATGAATGCAGGACTATCTGAAGTTTACAGGCCCTAAGGTATGTTATATCAGCAATAGATTTCCATGCAGTCAACCCCTGGCCAAGAGTTGCATCTGCAGTAAAAGTGAAGACAACAGAGGCTGGCCATGCATCATTGGAGATAGCCCTGTGCCTGGCTATGGAGGCTGCTGGGCTTGTTTGCAGCAGCCATTTGACCACCTCACCACTGCAGAAAGCCTCTATGGGCCATTTCTGTCTGAAGTTGTCACTGCTAATGGCATTTTTCTGCTCTGCCTAGTTTCATCACCTAACAGATATTTTGAAAATGACCAAATTAGCGTGCACAAGAAACTGATAAAGAGCATAATTTAAAACTTGTAACTCTTAGACAAAAGTAGACATGCAATAGCTGCTTAGCCACTGCACTTCAAAGCTGAAAAACTACTTCTCTGTGCTAACATTTGATGTTCTTTAAAAGGATGAATTATCTAAATAGTTTGTGCTTTATTTAACAGAAATTTCCAACAAACCTCATTCCATCACTTTGAGTTATGTCAGTTCATGCCATGTGACATGAAGGCATTGATGTAAGTTTGACAGGCTGTGCCAATGCTGACATGTCAGTCTGAGAATTTATGACAAATTATATGCTACAGATATTTTTAAAACTACTGCAGATTGCCAAGAAGAAAAGTCTTTAAAATGTGTAATTACACTGGGCGTATCTTTAGATTGAAAACAATTTATTCAATTCACATAGTTATATTGATTCAATGTTCAGGCTGACACCTAATAAAAAAAAAAAAAAAAAAGAAGGGCAATTTACACTGAAATTTCCCAACTAGCTCCAATTACGATATATAGCAAAGGAAAATGAGATGTGATATGCAGGAAAGAAAGGCCCCAGCTGAACAGAGAATTAATTGCTTATGGAAAGTCTCTTCCAGCAAAGAATACAATATGGCAAGGGGAGGATTTTTCCCTAGAAGTGCTAAATGACCTAAATAATGATTTTTTTTCTGGGCTTTGCAGTGGGGGTTTTTTGGTAATATTTTTTTTTTTAATTTACAGGTTTTATAATTTCTTTGTAATCTCTGTACTTGAGTTGAAACATACTTAGATCAGTCCTGTGTGAACTTTCAAGCATCTATGTTATCTTCAAATTTCTTACTCCTGTAATGGAAGAAAAAGGGACTGACTGCCTAAGAACTAATCAAATTAGTGAAAGATAGTTCTTTTTCAAGGCAGAAAATAAGCTTATTAGAGGGAAAGAAAAAGAAAAAAAAGGGTAAACTCCATGTTCTAATCAGACAAAATTGTTCCATACATTAAGAATACGTTAAAGTTGTAGAACACTAGAAAACTGTTTCACTTAGTATTGACCTAAATGTACCATAATTCAGTTAGTTCAAGTCTTCTTCAATAGCTAACCATCCCAAATATCAAATCCTGAAAACACGCTGATGAGTGAAATGAGTAGACTTTTTGCAGCTGGAGATGACTAGATCTACAGAATCACAGCTAGCTGAACTTCCATGCTGTAACATTTTCACTATAAAAACTTCCTTCTTTCAGGATATGTGAAAAGAGTTTGATTTTGGCCCACTTTTCACTAGAGAGATGGAAAGGTGTCACAGACACAGCATCAGTTAATACTGATAGCAGTATTTGTAGTGGAAGAGCCTCCATGAATGTGGTTTTGACCACGGCACATTTTCCTGGTCATGCCGCGTTGCATGCTACTAGAGCACTCCATGGCAGTTTATACTGTTGCCACCTAATATGTTATCAGACAGGGAATGTTTGCTTTAGATTATTGCACCAAGTCCTACCTACAAAGTAATCACAAAGGCACTCATTAAAAAGATGCTTTCTGTTGGGTGTTCCAAAAATTATTTGTGCATTAATTTCAACTGAAACAATGATCATGCATAATTGGACACAGATGTTTGACTTACAACCATCCACCATCCCAACAGCCAGGAAAACATCCAAATTCTTGGAATCTCAAGAAGTCCCTACTGCACAGAAAGCTATTTTGCCTCTATTCAGTGTGACCTCGTATCAGTTTGTTGCTTTTTATGTCCATCCTTAGCAGCTTTAAAAGGGCCAGGAAAGAAGCAAAGCTTTGGAGAGCCACACCCATCTGGACAAAAGGTTACACCTGGAAGGAATGTCGTGCCAAATTTGAGGACATTCATGCTTTCCATGATAACAAAGCTAAGTTCATGCTTTCCATAATTTTGTATATAAATAGCCTGCATTTAAATGCTAAAAACTAAAACGCAATTCTTTAGAGTCAGAGAGTCGCGGCCTTTCCCTGAATGTTAACACGAGGACAAAAGGCGGCGCTGCAGAAGCCGGGAGGTGACAGAACAAAGCCTTCAGCTTCACTTGGGGAAGTCAGCACTTCTGCTGACAAGCATCTCCAGCTTCCTGGGAGTTTCACGTCAGGGTACATCTCAGGAGAGGAAAGCCTGGCTGTTCTGGATTGACCCACAGACCTGATGGCTAAATCCTGTGTAAATACATGGAAGGAGAGGTATATTCTGAGGCATCTGAGCCCTGTGCCATGGCAGAACAGCAGGCAAGGGACAACACAGAGTGGGAGGAGATGATCTTGTTCTTTCTAGTAAGGTTATGTCCTGTGGGTAAATGTGTAATGAAGCTGGTCTGAACGACAGATTTCTGCCTCTCATCTCTTTCAAAGACAGCTCCTGGCAAAAAAAAGAGACAGTAACACAATTTGACTGAAGTCATGTTTACAGACTATTAAATGTTTAGAAGATGCTAGGTGTGGAAGGCCAGAGTTTTGAAGGAAATGGAATTATGCTGTACAGGTGTTGGAGGCACACAGGGCTTGGAGAACATGCTTCTGGAGCTCATGTTTTTGTGCTCAAAAGCTTTCATGCTGCAGATGAACTCTTAACTCTTAGTCAATGCATTTGAGGTAGAGGCCCATAAAAGTTTTACAGCTGAAAAGGACCAGAATTATGAGTGTCACCTTTCTAACAGGACATAATTGTCAACAAAAGGGCTGGGCTTACATTTAAAAAAAACTGCTAGTAAAGCCTCAGGTTAAGCCTCCACCCAGAAACCTGGGAAAAGTAAACTAAATTAAAGGACTTCACCTGCTCAGTCAAATCAATCAGCTTAAAAAGCACTAGTTTACCAAAGGAAAAAAGAACAAAACAGAAGAACAAGGTAACATATTAAGAACATATACATAGTGCTTGAAGTATAATTTTAACCATTTTTGCAGTTCTGTCCTCTGCTGGATCTGGCGAGCTGGTTGCCTCACTCAGAGTAGAGCCTCGCTGTGTGTCCCACCGTCCCCCTCTAAATGCTCACTGCAGCACTGTTGCTTGCAGTTTCTCTTATTTCACCTGTTAGACCAGAACATTTATGGCAATAGGAGCTAACAGTCTCTTTGTATACAGGAAGCTTTTAAACAGCTTATTCTCTAAATTCACTGAATTTTAATTTCTGCTTCATATGAAACTCAAAATGAAGTCACTTTTTTTTCTTGCATATAACTTTTGCCCTCTGATGCTGGAAGCTATTACCTTGTATTAGGGTGATCTCTCACCCTCAGTACTCCTAAGCACAGTTAATTAGTCCAGACTTTATTACCTCGTTTCAAATGGCTCTCCATGATATGTCTCTTGGTAAAATAAAATAAAGCACATCCTCTCTCCATCATAGTAAATCAATGCATATGGAATAAAGGTGGTTCAGACCTGACCAAGGTTTCTTTCCATTCATTGCCCTTTTTCTACAGGGCTTAGTAACAGCAGCAAGCTTCTCCTCTTGGGTCACCTTCTCTTCTGGACTCCTTTGGTAGAGGAACTGTGCTCTGCATGTCAGCTGCTAGACTTATAAGGAGCATCAGCATTCCATGTGCTTTGCCCTGTAGCTCCATCACTGACAGCTTTGCAGCCCCCTGCCAGGAGTCCCACAGCCTGCAGACCAGAAACACAGGCACTGCTGTGCTTGAAAGGACCCACTAGTATTCCAGTTTGACATAATGAGTCTCTAGCACAGGGCTCACCAGACCTTCCTATATAAACTAACTCAGTGGTTTACAAGTTGCACCTGACAACCATTATACTCACATTCTTTGTTCTCTTCTCAACAGAGGGAGGTATTGTACAATACATGGCAGGTGTGTTGTATTAACACTGATGAAATCAGTGACTGCGATAGAAAAGCTTAAATGTATAATGTACAGTTAGGCTTAGGTAATTTTACTTGGTGAAAAAACAGTAGCTTCAAGAAATAAATTACATCATTGGTGATAGGCGAGACATCATCATCTACGTGGTGTTTAACCTCCTAGTGACCATGTCCCGCTGGTGCATTTCTGACCTTTTTGCAGCTATACTTTTAAGCATCTCAAAGTAACTGGGAGATAGCTGCCATTCCTCTTGCACTGGGCAGGTTTCTATTTTTCCTTTATTGAGCTTTTAAGCACTTGTGATGAACAGCCAGACCTCACTGAGGGCCACTGCTGCATTGAGGACACTGCTGAGGGTGTCCTGCGGGCAGGGGCTGCTGCCATGGGCATGCTGCTGCGCAGCAGAGCAGTGAGGCCCTGGGGAGCCCTGGGGAGCAGGCTGGAACCAAAGGAACCAGTAAAGCCTGGTTCGGTGCATCCGTTTCAAATGGCTGTGCCTGTCAGGGCAATGCACAGGCAAGCGGCCAGCCCTGGGGAGAGTTGGGGAGAGTCTGCGGTGTGGGACCAGCGTGGCTCAGCGGCTAGAGCTGCTGCCCGGCACCTGCCCCAGCCCATCTCCCGGCCTACCCCGTGACCACCCCAGCGGCTGGCAGTGGTGCCTCTGGCTGTGGGAACAGGGTCTCTCCCTGGCTCTCGGCATGTCTGATGTGGAGGCACTGGGCCCCCGGGGGCCTGAAGGCACTGGGGCACAGACAGGGGATGTCCCCTCCCTTAAAGAAATTGAGCAGCTCCTGAACACTGGGCGGCCCTCCTGCAACCACGTTGATGAAGTATGGCCTAATCTCTTCTTAGGAGACCTGTAAGTACAGCTTTATGGACACACCTCCACCATACACTCTGTTAGTATGCCTCTTAGGTGCGGTTTCAGATAGCTCATAGTTTTGCCAGTTGCTGTCATTTACACTGTAGACTGTATGGTTTCCTAGATAAAATTATGACTAAGCGGGTCCTGGCTTCTCGGTTAGCCCTTAGAAGCAATGCATGGGCTGACGCTCCAGCAAACAGCTCGGGAGATGCAATTGCAGCACTTCTCCTCCTCCACTAATATCTCTGCACCCATCTTGATTTGTTTGTGTTTGTCTTTTCCTTAGAGTAACAGCTCACAACAGATTTGTTTTGTGGAAGATGGGTGTGACCCATGTTTTAAATGCTGCCCACGGCACAGCATACAGCCACGGAGGCCAGGACTTTTACGGAGCAACCATTGATTACTATGGTGTACCAGCCCATGACCTCCCAAACTTTGATATAAGCCAGTTCTTTTTCTCTGCGGCACAGTTTATCCACAACGCCTTGAACACACCAGGAGGTACGAAATTATTGTTGGTCACATTTTTATGTGAGTTGGCAGCCTCATGTAACAGGTCAGTTGACATGAGAAAAGGGATGAACAGTGCAGGAGAGAGACCTGGGCACAGAAGAAAGGAGGCAGAGTAGAGAGTAAAATATCTGTAAGGAAAGACTGGTTTGAACAGGGAGAAGAAAAGCATACATTTAAAATAGACACCCTCTTTTGAGACCCTCTTATAGCAACTGTATTTGTAAGAACAAATAAATAAACAGACAAAAGTCCTGATTTCTACAACCACTGACTGCATGAAGGGGCTCATATATTGCAGATGAGATTCCTGTGTGAACAGGACCTGCAGGGCTATGCCCCCAAGGAGATTTACCGTTACCCAAGGAGATTTATAGCATGTTGCACTACAGACTGAGCTTCTTGCACTGGTGCAATAAAATACTAATTAACCTGTATTACATAAAAGACCATTTCTTAGCATGAGTAAACTGGCATTAATCAAGCCGCCTCAGTGTGTATCACAAGTTCTGCCTTCAAAAAGAATTACAGTCACAGCAAGTTGCCTTATTATGCAATAGTACGAGGCCAGTCATTCTTGGTGGCTAATGTGTTAGTGCCATACTTTCAGGCCAAATTTTAGCATTATTCTTCACCTAAGTAAGCCCCTCTGAAACCAATGGATCTGATTTTCCTCTTGCTTACAACAGAACAACTTCATTACTTCAACAGGGTTGTCTTTGATTTACCAGTGTTTCTGAGATGAGGTTGGGATCTCATGGCACTTCTCATACAAGTGAGTGTAACAATTGCAAATTAGACTTAATTGTTAGCAGTTCATGTGATCTATCAGAAGGGTAAGAAATACATCATGTCTGTGGTGTTACTCTGACCAAGCTGGAGAAGGCAGAAGAGGTTTGCCTTCCCTTTAATTAAACTTCATCCACTGTACTGCTTCTTTTCTATGGTTATAATTTTATTTTTTTTTAACCAGCTAAAATTTTGGTACATTGTGCAGTCGGCGTAAGCAGGTCAGCTTCCCTAGTCTTAGCATATCTCATGATAAATCACCACCTCCCATTGGTTGAAGCCATCAAAACAGTGAAGGAGCATCGATGGATTTCACCTAATCGTGGCTTTCTGAAACACCTGCGAAATCTGGATGTTCAGCTACGGCAAAAGAAGGACTGCTGAAAGGAGAGTTTGCCCATTTACATTCATGTTTCTGAGCTTCAGCCTTCATAGCCATTGTGCATATACAGCTTCCTATGATCAATGCATGTTGAAAAAAATGAAGAAAGTTATGCATCAAAGAAAAAAGTCAACAGAACTGTAAATGGATTAATTCTGAGAGCTCAGTTCCTCCAAGAGCAGCACGGCCAACATTAGCACTGGAAGCACTGTGTGCTGCAGAGCTGCTGTGCCTAGCATGGTACTACCAGATCACCCCACTGAAGTTAAGATGGGTTAAGATGGACCGAGTTTGTTCCTGGTTCATGCTGATGCTGGAGGCAAGTTCAATAATTGCATCTAGCTGTACAGGATGTCTGAGTCACCTTTACTTGGGAGTGTAACATAACCAGATTCCTCGTTTTGATTACACTTCTCATGTGCATGTTCCCATAAGAAAAGCTTTTTGTGTTTCTGGCCTGGTGATGTGGCAAAGGGCAATTTTGAAGAGAGTGGGCACTGCTACAGAAACATTCCTCTTTCACTGGTCTGCTAAATATTACAGTGCTACAGAAAGCTGTGACGTCCTGAAGACCGATACTAGCAAAATAAACTTCTGTGCAGCTCTCTCTGCAGTCTCCGGGTCAGCAAACCCACAGACCTTTTCTTGTGTAAATATGTTTTCAGCAAGATAATGTATATTGTGTAGTATATTGAGGACATTAAAAAAAGTTGTCAGATCTTCAAAGCATTTTGTAAGCTTGAACTCATCAGTTCACTCGCCTTCCGAATTATCCCAAATCAGTTCTGTGTAAGAGGCTTTGAATCATCCCTGGTTTAACATCACGTGTGAACTTTGTTAGCTTACATCAATGGCTAGGCTTAATTGATACAAATTAGTACTAAGCTATGTTGAGAATGTCACTTTTCCTATCACCGGTTAATCAGTACTTAAACGAATGTGATTTTTAATACAGCAACAGCATTCGAAATTTATGCTACCACTCTGCCTGAAAATTGGCTTGTTACCTTTTAGTGAACCATGAAGCAATAATCAAATCAGTTTTTGCCCTTTGCTACTGGATTGATTTATTGATTAGCTGGCCTTATAAACCTTCCCTGCCAGATTAGATAAATACATTTCTGCTTGCTTGTTTGCATTTGAAGCATCAGTTCTGATCATTTTCCTCTCTGCTGGAAGAGACTTGCAAGGTTATTAGAAGACTTAAATAACAGTGACTTGTGAGTTGAACCTCCTCCTTCCCAGACCCCCATCCTCCTTAATTCTTGCAGAGGTTATGACATGAATGCTGATTCTACCTAACACTTATGGGAATGTAGAAATCCCTCCCTATTTCACTGTACACAAATGCTTTGCAAAATAAGCATATTTAAGATCCTTCCAGAAGTCTATTTGACTGTCTGTTCAGATTTTCTTAAATCTTGACAAAGAGCTCCACTGACAACAGAAAGAGAAGACGTTGTAGTGTAAAAAGATCAAACAGAAAATCACATTTAAAATCCAACAGTGCTAGGACAATCTTTATATCTCACAAAGCAGCAGAGTAGTGGAGGAGGGGCTGGGTTTGCTTTGAAGTTCTCCATTAGAGTTAATAGGGATTTATCTGAGTTAATATTTCATTATAATTTCTATTTCATTCACATTACAGTAGGTTTTAGTCTGGAAACCTTTTGAAGACATGGCATTGAAAAATCTGAAATTCATGTGAGTGAAATAATGCATCTTAATGTCTTTAGGCTGAGCAAAATTAGACACATGTAAACAAGATTAATGGAACCTCCCATCAGGATAATGTTTTGCATGCCCCTGAACATCTGTCCCACAAAGCTACAGCTGTGAAAGCTGTTCCTGTTGTAAATTAGTACCTGCTCTCAGAGATACTCCTCATCCTGGGAGAGTATTGTTTCACCAGGGGCAGAGAAGAGAAGAGTACAGAGCGAAGCTGAGTCAGTATGGCATCCATGCCACCAATGACATGGTAGTAATGATCTTGTTCAGCAAGACTTACTTAACCCGGTGGAGGGAATGAATTAGTTAGAAACTCTTTTCAAGGGCACTGGAAAATCATAGAAGTGTTTTTAATTTGTGGAATTAGTGTTGTCCGTATTTCCTGCCTGCTTGTATTGCTCCCTTCCTTGTACACAGTTTAGTGTTGGCTGCAGGTCTGCTCAGGAAAAAAGATTCTAGTCAACACGAGCAAAAGCAGGAGAATTAATCCTGTAACTTCTTAAAATGGAAAACATTGCCTGTGATGTGCTAGGAGGAAAAGAGACCTACTCACCTGTCACTTACACTACCCATAGTTGAGGTCATGATGTGACATGACATTAGTACTTCACTGTTTTCCACTACCAGCAGAAAAACTTATGTTTTAAATACTAGTTTAGCAAGATAGACTAAGGAACCAAAACAAAAGAAAAATACTGCCTTTCCAGTGGCACTTTGTTCAGAAAATTGCACATCTGTCAACAGGGTCTACACAACCTGGGAGATTTAAGGCACTGCATGTCAACTCCTAGCTGAGGGAGGGTCCTATTTCAAGAGAAGCTGGGTACCTGTGAGCTGGCTGGAGCCCCTCGGTCACGCCGAAGTGCCTGCGTTCCCTCCCAGGAGCCCACAGGGACTCTCCATCCTGAAGATCCAGCCTGACCAGGAGCTGACTGCCTTCTGCCTCCTCTGAAACAAACGGGCACACAGGCCTTCCTGCTCCAGGCTTGCCTTATCATAGGGTCTTTCCTCAGTCTGTTCTTAATTCCTTTATCCCTTTTCAACTTTTTTTTAGTGTTTAGCTGAAGAATGCATCTGACAAAGCCCACAGCAGAGGGCATACGGTTCAGGAATGAGCTTCTCCTGTGGGAAAGAACTGTGCCAAAAAGAAGAGTTAGGCCTCCTCTGAAGAAGATTTGAAAACCAATTTTTTGTTCTTTTGAGAGCAATTTTCATGTATGTCCGGTTCCTGAGCCACCTTACCAAGTGGGTCATGAGGGCTAGTGCCAGCTCAGCGGAGGCTGCAAGTGTGTCTTGCGAGCAGAGAGCCCAGTGAAAGGGACTGTCCCAGCTACAGTTGTGGCAGAGTTAAATCTGCCTAAAGCAATCACAAAACCACAGTGTCACCTGAAGAGAGCCATGTAAAATTCCAGTGGAATCTTCACTTACTTTTGTTTTCCAGTACAAGAACTAAGGGCATCAGATGAAGTCAGTAGAAACCAGGTCTGAAACAGGAGGAGGGGGTTTGGGTGTGTAACGCCTCCCCAGTGGCTGCTGCAGAGGTAAAAGCCTGTATGCATTCAGGGGGTAACTGGAAGACTTTATGGAACGGAAATCCATTTGGGGTTACCAAATACTTAGAAACTCCATCCAGATCTGGAAGCTCATGAGCTGCAGCCCACTGGAAGCTGGGAGTGTGTTAGAAAGTGGAGTAATTCATGCTTGTGTGTTCTTATTTTGTGTAGGCATCCACATACAGCCACAGTCAGATGCAGGATAGTGGGCTCGATGGACCTTTGATGAGGCCCAGGATAGCTGCACTCATGGTCTTTAGTTTGAACTCCCCTCCAGGATGAGCTGTCCCCTCTTTCCTGGGAGGTTATTTTAGAACTGGGTCACATGAGGGATTTGAGACTGCATCTCCACTGCGTTGACCGACATGTCCGTCACCGGGGGGAGCTCTGTGCTGGCGGGCACAGCAATATAGCTTATGTAGGGGAGGGGAGTAGTGGGTTATTTGCATAAGATTTGTTTAATGCAGATTTTTCATTTTTTGTGGCTGTTCCCTGTTCCATCAGGGAGGTAATGCTGAGCTGATCCAGGGAGGAGTCAAGGCGTGTGCTGTATTTAGAGACAGCCACCTGCTTGGGAACATCAAGCGGCAGCAAAGAGCACGCTGCAGCAAAACAACTCCCCTGCGGATTCTGCAGCGGCGGCATCCAGCCTGCTCTGCCCTGCCTGAATCTGTGTGCGGCCACCAAAGGGGTCAGTGCCTGAAGACAGTCAGACCCAGTCAGCCCAGGAATGCTCTGAACCTGGCACTCCCTCTGCCCAGGAACTGACAGATATTTTGGACAGCTGCATGGTGGAATTAAATCACGTGGGTGAAGAGTGGCCTAATCTCTACATAGGCGATATGTGTCATTTGAAGCTGAGCTGTTCTGAAGTGTTGGGGAATACAGCACTTGTTAACATATGCTGTCCAACTACTTTATTTAGTTAGCGTTGTTAAACTTCATTGCCTTAAAATAGATTGAAGATTAGCATAGAAGAAAGCAAGGGCTATTAATTACAGAACCTGCAGAACAGAATAAATATAATTAAAAAGAGAATAAGACTCTCTTCATTGCTTTGCATTATTTTGTAATTATTCAACATATAGATTTTATAAATGCTGCAACATTTACCATATAAAGCACAATACAGACTTATGATCGCAAGTAGCCTTACAATTGAACTATGATTGGGTTTCACCTTTTTCAGTTTAACTGTAATGGAAATTTTCATATTAAAAACTATTCTAATTTTCCTGTTTGTATGACAACTTGATTTGCAATTGAAATTTCTGACAAAAAATATGGATATTCTGAATGATAGCAGACTTCACTGTTTATTTCTCAAACTTGTGTGGATGGTTGTTCTACTATGGAGCATGGAGAAAGCATGCAGTCATCTGCAGTCAACATGCCTAGTGTCCCATGTTATGCCAAAATTAGCTCTTTCCACCACAAGCAGGTTCAAAACTTGCTGAAATATCAGGAAATTACAGTAATTCCTAAATGAGACAAGCAGGAGGAACTAATAATCCTTCGGCTAATTGCCCATTGATTACAGCTAAAAGTGGACATTCTTTTAGCGGCAAAAATAAAAACGTAAAAATGAGCTAGATGACCCAGGGGAAATAAAACCAGGTTTTGTAAATGCAGATTACTAATTTTAGCCTGCTTCCTGATCTCACTGCATTTCTAATCAGGAGCGTGACAGGCTGCAGATGAGGCACTGGTGGGCACTGGTGGGCACCCAGAAACACGGTTGTGCTGGTCTGGCCCCGGCTGGGGAATGAACGGCAGAAAGCAGCACAACATGCAGCACTTCACTGAACTTCTGCCATGGTGACAAGAGTCAGAAACCAACCTTTGCCTTTCCAGTTCAACCTTATAACTATACTTGGAAATTAACTTTTTAACTTTATTAGAAGAAGTTGGAGACATAAAGATTTGCAGAATGGAGCCCAACAGACAGTAAAAGCAAAGATTTAAGGTTCTATTAAAAAATCACTGAAATTATGTTATCTTAAAACCATCATTTGATTTTAGACATTCTCCTAACTGCAGTTTTAAGAACTCCTTTTAATGCCTGTGGGTATACATGCTCAAAATTATTCTTGCATGTTTATTTTCAATCACATTTAGTCTCTTGGAGGAAAAAAAAAATGAATGATGGGAAAAAATGTGTAGATAACAACAGTATGTACATGTAGTAAGGAAAAGATTAACTTTGAGAACATTCGGCTAACAGGAATAGAAATTGCCTTGTTTGCTAATGCAACAGTTGATCACTAATACTGAGTTTAAATACAAAGAGTTACAGACTGCAGTCGTTGAAACTGGAAATTTATCAGGTGCTATACACAGAATTTTCTTTATTCTGCCAACATCAGTAAGACAAATATTAATACCTGATAATAAGGTTTCATGCGATCTTCCTGGGGTGGAAATGGGGAACAGAGAGAGTATTTGCATTTAGGGCCCAACCCAATACTCAGTGAAGTCAATAAACATAGGATGTTTCTGTCACTGAACAAACGTGTGCTGGCATCAGGACTTGTAGCAGAACTACAATTACCTGAGGCAGTACCATAAGTTGCCAGTGCTTGTTTCTGTGGAACCAGGTATGTGCAGTTTCTGAGGAGCTACTTGGAAATTAAAGATCAATCTAGAATTAAAGCTGTATTTTATAAGAAATATTTCTCCTTATGACTCTTACCAGAAATTTGATGGTTAGCCTCTTTAAATGAGTTAAATATCTCTAGTAAAATAAAGTAGGGATGGGTGACTTTATATGATGTCTTTCATCCTGGAGGACTTTGAAGTGGTCAGCAAACTGATTATTAAATATTTGTCTGGCTATCAGCCACTGCTGATATGCAAGGCCAAGGCCAAGACCCTTCAGGTTGGAAGGTAAAATATTTTTTAAAGTACTACACAATAAACACAAGGGCACAAGATGTAAAATATCTTGCAGAAATAAAATTTCATGCCGAATTTAGGCAGGCAGGTTTATCAACTGGAGTGCAGCCAGATTAGCAAGCCTAATATCACTCCAGCAAAGAATCATCAGACAATTACAAATTGAGGCAAAATGGTTACAGACTATGCTGAGACCTAAGTGCATTCTTTCAACATACACATTTCAAGTCCAATTATAGGAGGACCTGAGCTACCTCATTAAGTGAATTTTTGTGAGGCGTTTGGGCCAGAAATTTCCAATGCGTTTGTATTCAAATGGAGCCTGTAACACTTGTTACATTTAGAGGAAGTTATAGGCAGGAAACTGTCTTTGCAGAAGTGAAATTACTTAGAATTCTGCATTTTCCGTATTTATTTTGAGTATATTCAGAAATCACAACCTTTTACCTTTCTTTTACTATGTTACTCTTTCTTACACAACATGTCTCAATGCATGGTGGGTACCAGGCTCTACAGACAGGAATACATTACAAAGCAACAAGATACCTTGATACCTTGAGTTGCTTTTTGTCATGAACCTTCATGCACAATTCTCCACATCTCCATAGCCCATAGCAAGGATGACCCGAGGAGGCTTGGTGTCACCCATGCACTGAATGCAGTACATTTTCACATGGGGAAGCAAAGGAGACCAAATTTTCCATGGCCAGGAAATGCATTATTATGGAATACCTACAGAGGTAGGACTTGGTTGACTTTCACCTTGGTGCATATTTCCGTACCACCTCTTGAGTACATTCACAAGGCCAAATGGTGAGTCCCTCTCCTGGTGGTAAGCCGCTGCTCTTACGCAGCACTTTCATTAAGCAATTACAAATTACTTTAGCAGCATTAACTAAGCCTCACTCAACCACTGGGTTAAGCCTAATTATCCACTTACAGTCATTGTCTTCATTGGCAGGTGGGAGGACAGCAAGATCCCAAAAGATTAGGAGTAACCCACAAAACTATGTCCAAATCAGTGGCAAGGATCACACGCGGTCTACTGGTAATCATCAGAGTGTATCTTCTGTAGCATGAGGGAAAAAAAAGCAATTATAAAAGGGAATGATGCTATATTTTAGTGAGTGGGGGAAAAGTTCTGAGTTCTCAGTTGGAAACCAATGATTTTTTAAGTTTTTCTGTATTAATTAATCAGAATACACAACACAAAAAATTGTTACTTTCTGGTTTGAGAAGCAGCCAAAAGCTGCAAAGAGCTACAATAGAGATATGCCAATTGGCCATTTACAAACCCTAATGCCATGTGTTTTCCTCTCTTTCTGGACTCAGATCTCGAGTAACAAAAAGTGGTTCTTGATTTATGAAAGGGGTGAATGTAATATCCTTGGAGGCTACTTTATCTCAGCTGCTGTAAATTGGATCTCTCAGAGATGAGATGAGATGTGAGTGAAGCAGAAGTACGAACTTAGGCCATCTGTGATCATGGCACTATTCTGTGCAGCCTGGAACAGCGCTACATGTATTCATTTCTATTTTGAAGGGAAAATCTTGGTTCACAGTATTTTTAGAAAAAGCAGATCTGCTTCCCTTGTGCTAGCTTACCTTATGATCTTCTGTCACTTTCCTCTAGGCAGTCCTCTCCAAAGAATTACCAGTAGTGAGCAATTTCATCAAGCTGCAGGATTTAGATATCAAACTGAGATACAGTATACACCTATATAAACTCTTATGAAATAAAAAAAGATCAAAGTGACAGGGAGAAATGTCAGACAGACAATCTGAATTTGAGATGAAGATGAAAGGGACATGAGCTGTTGGAGAGAGTCCAGAGGAGAGCCACAAAATTAATCAGAGGGCTGGAGCACCTCCCCTATGAGGACAGGCTGAAAGAGTTGGGGTTGTTCAGCCTGGAGAAGAGAAGGCTCCAAGGAGACTTAATAGCAGCCTTCCAGTACTTGAAGGGGGCCCACAGGAGAGATGGGGAGGCACTCTTGATCAGGGAGTGTAGTGAGAGGACAAGAGGTAATGGGTATAAGCTGAAAGAGGGTAGATTTAGACTTGACATTAGAAAGAAATTTTTCACTATGAGGGTGGTGAGACACTGGAACAGGTTGCCCAGGGAAGCTGTGGATGCCCCATCCCTGGAGGTGTTCAAGACCAGGCTGGATGAGGCTTTGAGCAACCTGGCCTAGTGGAGGGTGTCCCTGCCCATGGCAGGGGGGTTGGAACTTGATGATCTTTAAGGTCCCTTCCAACTCAAACCATTCTATGATTCTATGATTCTATGACCTAAAGCTTTGTCATCAAACCTATCTTTTCTGTTTAGGGGGTAAGGGAATTCTGAATTTCATATACTCCAGTCACTCCTCAGTCGTTTGGTTAAATGGAGGCAACAAATGTGGTAGATACTCTTCTAGGATACATCCGTGGTTTGTTGTCCATTCTGCTCATTAATAAAACTCAACTCCAAGACAAAACAGGCCCTTGTTGAAAGTTAAAGCTCTTAATGATGTCCCTGGACATAAAAAGATTATAACCTGTTTTGCTTCATTGGGATAAGCAAATGAAAAGGGGGAAAAATGTTGTAGTTCAACATGTACAAGTCATCACCCAAATGGGGGACAGAATTTTCCCACCCTGGTGACAATAGATGTTCAATGGCTGGGGACTTTCCAGAGGTGCCTTCCTCCCACCATGCCCTCTGCCCAGATTTATCTTAGCTTTATGGACCTGAGAATTACAGCAAATGTAATAAATTTTCAGCCATAAATTATCCTTCCGTTCTTGCTCAGAATTCCTCATTCCCACCAAAATTCTTTTTACACAAACATTGCAGTGTCTCTATCACTAGTGAACACAGAAAGAGCCGAGTTCTTTAATTTTACAGGAATAAAGGAACTGTACCTGTAGAATCATAGAACCATAGAGTGGCCTGGGTTGAAAAGGACCTTGAAGATCATCTAGTTTCAACCCCCCTGCTGTGGGCAGGGTTGACAACCACTAGAGCAGGCTGCCCAGGGCCCCATCCAGCCTGGCCTTGAATGTCTCCAGGAATGGGGCATCAACAACTTCTCTGTATGCTGTCTTCTGTCAATGTCTCGCAAAGAAAAGGGTACTGTAAAGATAAAATATTAATCAGATTTTGAAATTACTACCCAAATTGGCAAGCTAAACTAGACCACCCTGGGGTAGTTCTCATCTTAGAGCAGGTCCTGGAAAAAGATTGTAGTTGTAGACTTAAGTTCTAATTACCTGGGGAAAGTGGCTGGTGGCAATTCCAGCATCTCAGCAGAACTACGCAGGATCTGCCCAGAGCTCATTTACCGCATACATGCATTTCTGTGCAAGATAACACAGCACAACATCAGAACACCAGCACTGGGGCCAAATTAATCCTTGGGGAAACTCCTACCAAAAAACAGCAGTGCAACCCAGGGCTGAATTTGCCCTCCTATTTCCAAGCAGAGAAGTCTGCCAAGGATGGCATGGCCTAAGAGGCATACAGAGCTGGCAGGCTCTCAAGTGTCAAAATAGAACCAGCACCACCGGCCACGTATGTCCTGGGCTTCGCAGGCGAGACACAGACAAGAAAAACAATCAAGTTGTCTGTTGGAAAAAGCAGCTTCCCAGGATTGCTCTAGCCACGGTGCAATTGTGATCAACCCGAATTGGCAAGTATCAGCTTTCCGTGTGTGTTTCGCCTAACACAGGCTGCCTGCCGAGAACAGCTCGAGCAGGCTGATGCATGCTTGTTATCGCCAGCATAAATATCTCTGCCTTGTGTTATTGTGGCACAAAGCAGCTGGACCATTTGAAAATAATTTAAAAAGCACTATAAAATTAGGGCTTCAGTTCTCTTATTTTATGACTTTCATGAGCAGCCATTGCCTAGAGAGAAATTATCCTCTTTATTTTCAAGGCTAAAGGTTCTTTTAACATTCATCAAAATCAAAGTGCACCCTTGATAACACATTGAGCTGTTACTTATCTAGTACAGACTCTTTACCTTCTGCATAATAACACATCTGAGATCTCAGTTCTTCATATACAACTCATTTCATGGTGTCTGCTGTTGTTCTCACCAAATGAATTTGCATAGTTTCAGGAGAGGCTGGCTGATGCCCTGAGACATATTCTTTCCATAATTCCTAATTTTTTTTTAATTTCTAGAACAATAGCCCGGAGTGTTTTTGTTACTGATCCTTCTATAAAAATGGTCAATTACCTCTTCTGGCAATGGATTTGCACAGACTAATTAAGCATTGTAAGTGAAGATTTTCAAGGGCACATGTAGTACTTAGGTGCATGACCTGATAGACTCCCCCTTCTGCCTTTGACAAATCTCTCCCCCATATATATATTAAAAAGTCTTTGATAATTTTCTTCTTTTCCATTCTTGTTTTCACAGATTTCTTTACTAAACTCAAGAAAACGGTGAGTGAACCAAAGGAGCATGACAAAATGTAAACAGTACAAAGAAAAAGCCATTCTTTTTTAGAAATAAAAAAGAAGCACATCTGTATCAACCTTACTTAAAGCTCAGATCTGAAGGGCTTAGGAAGAGACACCGCATGAAATTCTCAGCCTTAGAGGTTGCAAGTGGGGAGTGGTGAGGTCCTGCACATTGTGCTGCGGCTCAGGAAAACCACTGTTCTCCTCTGTGATGTTTAACCTGCCTTAGGTTTCTGTAAGAGACTGATCACCTTACTACCCAGAGATCAAATTAGAGACTGAAGATAAACATTTAGAGAATCTTAACATTAGCTTTGTTCTCCTGATTCTGTTTTTGGCCAGGATTTTGTCTTTATTTCCTCCGAGGGTAGCAGGCTGCATTGCTGTACCAAAAGACGGCACGCTTTCAGATCTCTTCAAGCAGGGCTGGTTGATGCTAATAGCTCCTGCTGTGAAAGCATGTGTAGCCACAGAGAGGAGCTGTAAAGTCAAGATGCAGCATCCTGCATGGAGGAGATGTAACCGGCCAGAAGGCAGGCTGCGCATGTGTGAAGAGAGCCTTGCCACCATGCCAGCACCTCTGCTAACAGAGGGAACCTGAATTTTTAACTGTAGAGGTCTTGCCTGTCATCACCCTGTTTGTGATTCATCAACAGGAAGCTTAAGCTAACAGGGGGACGAGATGGAGTTATTTGGTGATCATTAATGTTTATGACCCTACGAAGGCAGGAAACAGGGCAGGTGTGATCAGCAGACCCTAGCACAGTCTGCTGTCTCCATGGAGGAAGAAAGTGGGACAGGCATTTAGTAAGTCAGGATAAGAAGGCACCTCTGCTCTGCGGCATGTTTTTCTGTTGCAGTAGTCAGCAAGACAGTAAGCACCTTCCTGTGTCTAATGGTCTGAGAAACAGAGAAAAGGGCCCAACTGCGCTAACCTGGCTTTGGACGCCAGCATTTCAGACCAGATTTGGTCTTTTGGATTAGGACCAACCTACCCAATCGCAGCCCTCACTTGGGGCAATGGTCAAGAGTAAGCATCGGGAGAAGAGCAGAGCTCAGTGTAGCCCTCTCAAGGCCTGATCCAGCATCACAACCGCGATTGTCTCAGCTGGGCAGGAGCTTCATCCCTTCTGAACATACCTGTCCATGTGCTTTTTCCCTCTTGGGTGTACACACCTCACCCAATAGAACAGAAACAGAAAACTCTGCAAAATCCCTTCCACCCAGAGTTTTCATATTCCAGGACAACCCTGAATTTGCCTTTGTTTTGGGGATAAACTGTGTTTGCTGAACAGTTTCTCACTATTGTCTTCACTAAAAAAGACAGCAAATTGATATTTGAAGTTAATGCTTCAGTGCTGAAAGGGGAGGATTTTACTTTGAAGCATGGAGGGGAGCAGATGTCTATAGAGTATGTTTCCCCCATACACACATACCGACTAAAACCTCAATGTGTAAAGGGTATATGCTTGCCCAGCTCATGTCCACAGCAGGATTAAGCACACCTTGGAGGTGCTTTGACCTGGATGACCAGCCATTGGAAGCCTGGAAAAAGGACCCAGGTTGTAGGATGTCCTGAACGAGGCAGATTCAAAGTAATTTTGTGCTCTGTTAAACCTATTAATTTTCAGGAAGGCATGTACTTCTGAATAGCAGGTAGGACCCCATAACTCAGAGATGGGCAGCCAAAGGGCAAAAGAAACCTCCTGGATGCTGGCAGTGCTCTTGTGTTGCCAGCAACCACAGAGCTTCCATTGCTTGCTTTCCTCACAAGATGAAGCTGATTCCTAGCTGCACAACCAAGCTGGGAACAAAGTCATTTTACCAAAAGGAGCAATATAAGGAAAAATACCTTAAAAAGCCAAGTAGGGTCAGAAGATATGAGGGCACTGAGGTCTGTTCTAGCATCACCTCATGGTGCAAGGGTGTTCTTGCCCAGGTGATGGGCATCCATGTCATCTGTTATTTTTCCTCCTTGTCACAACAGCTGAAAGTTGCTTTAAAAGTTTTTTGTTTATTTCTTCACTCTTCATCCCCTGACATCCTCCTCCTTGCTGCCACTGTGAAATTAATCTTGGTTCACAGTGACAAACATATTCCCAGCCTGGGAGGCAGATGCTGGATGTTTGGTGCCCCTGTTATATAATTCAATATTTGGTAATGGGTATTGTGGACACCTCATTCATAAGACATGCAGAAAAGGTGTCAAGGCAGGTTAGACCTGAAGGTTTGTCCAGTCAATCATTCTCCATCAGCCCAGAGCAGAGTCTAGGGGAAGAGAGCATAAGAAATGGGACAACTTTAGAGTGATTCTTCCCCTGCATATCTTCCAGCTTTTGGCCTTCCTAAACCTTGTGATGCTTTTAATTGCTGCAGATCAGATAGAGGGGCTGGTTCTAGTGCAAAACTCCCTAATTGCCTCCCATCTTGCCCCCAGTGAGCACCTTGCCTCCATCACCTTCAGGGAGGTTAGCTCAGGCTGTGGGGAAAGAAAGAAAAAGAAGGCAGGGTGAAGAAAAGCTGAGGCAGCTGGCGCTGGGGAAGGGGGGCTCTGGGTCTCGTGGGTTTCAGCACAACTGCCCTGACTGTGAGGTTTCGTTCCCTCCTCGGATGCAGCACAAAGGCTACTTACTGATAAGTTTCCTTAATGCCTCATTCTGACCTGACCTACAAGCAGGGCAGCAGTGGGCTCCCCCTTGCATCTCCCCTATCTCCACTGGTTTCAGAGCTGCTGTGGGGCTGCAGAGACAGCTGGTGGAACCAGGACCGGGACTGGGAGCCTGTCGCCGGGACCCCCAGGTTCTGCATGCTGCTGCCATTCACAAGTAACTGTTAGCGGTTAATAAGCACCTGATAATTTTCACTCATGCTCAATAACTTTTGGAAGTTTTCTTTAGCTTTCTTTTGTCTTTTAGAGGGATACAAGGGAAGCACTGCTCTGGATGGGGAGGAGGAGTAAAGCCTTTGGTTAACTCAAAGCTCCTAGCCAATTCCAAACCAATTTCCGTTATTGTTGAGGGTTTATTTCCTCTAAGAAAAGCATTTAAAGTGAAAGGAGCTAGGGAGAGAGCATGAACAACATGTACTTCTCCATCCAAGCCCTCTTTCAAGGCTCCCCCAGCTCCTGAGAGAGGCTCAGTCCTGGCGGTGGAAATGTCCCCTCTGTGAGACCCGTGTGACTGAAAGGTCAGTTTTCCCCTGGGCAGCAGGCAGAAGGGAGGCTGTCTAAGGTGACCAGCCCCACTAGCCCAACGCCTAGTCCAGTAACTCAGTGCAACAGGTTGTCAGCGCTCAGGCGTGTTCTTACACCGGCATCTGCTCCTTGTGCCTCCCGCTATTCCTGAAAGCCTGAGGAGGGGATGTTTGCACTACTTTGGCTTTTTTCCTACTATGAATGGAGGAACTGGGAAAGGGAAGAGAAACATATCTGGAAAGAGAGAGAATAAAAGGAAAGAATTGCCCTGCTTTTTACTTTGGGTGATTGTGTTATGTCCTGGACTGGCTTATACAACAGATTTTGCCAGTGGAGCAAAACCAGGCCAACCTGCACTGTGCACAGGAAAAATGAGCACTGTTACAGGTCTTTCTTATACAGAAAACCTGCATGGGAAAGGATACAGTGTAGATCATTTGATGTATACACCCAGGTCAATACCAATTTAACTCATGCAGTACATTTCACATTTTTCATCCATCCAACCAGTGCAGTTTCTTCTATATCAGTAACAGCTCCCTTTAAAAGCCAGTCATTGAGTATACTGAGTATTTTTAAATCATTCAAGATTGCTTTCTTCTGCCATCTTCTGGCAATATGAAAAATCACAGCGTTTCAGTAACAGCAGTGTTGCTGTGCTCGTCTAAGGCAAGGTTTGTTAGTAAAAGCAGTGTATAATTAGATCAGTTGGCATAACTGGAAAAAATACAGCCCTTCTTGCTTATTTGAAAACTTGCCGAACTCTTCCAGCTTTACCAGTTAGTCCAGTAGCAGTGGCTCAGGGATTACCCCAGGGAAAAATGTCTGTTTTGTAGACCTTGTGTTTCCTGAGTATCTGTAACAGCAAAAGAGAGTTGCATAACACAAAGCTTTATCATTTTAAAGCAGGACTTGATCGAGTGTACCCTAAATATTTTGAATAGAGTCCTTTTCACCAGTTTCACTCTCGGCTCTTCAGAGCTCCTTGACAAAAGACATCTTTGCTTCCTATGAAACCCCAGGAAGATCTTGTCTGATAGGCATGTAAAGATCTTATTTCTACTATAACAACTATTTATTTCTGATCTGTCAATGTAAACACCACAAATGATGCCAAAGCACCTTGCATTATTTTCTGTGCTGGTCTAAGGCAAGGGTTGTTAGTAAATCAAAACATTTTCAGACTTTAAAAAAAATTTATGTAAGAATTAGACAAGATTAAATTATTGTTTCTGGGGTGCTTTTTTTTCCCCTCTTCCTGCAATCACACAGAGGTTCTTTTGTAAATGACTACTTGTGATCCCCACTCTCCTGTCACAATAGCTTTTCCTACATAGTTTTGGTAAGAATATGAAAGTAATGTATGATAATTAAAAAAGGAAAACAATCCAAAAAGAGAAAATGCCAATATTTTTACTCAAAATAAACTAAAAATTCAAGCCTGTGAGAAAAAACTACTCACAGAATTCCAGCCTGCAAAGAGAACATAAATAAAAGCTGTTCAAAGCTTTGTTCATTTTCACTAGCACCAGCAAAAATGACTGCTTGGGATGCCAGGCATTGGAAAGAAAGGATGTTAATGCTATTTATAGCTCACACATGGCTCCCATTACCATTGTACCTGAGAAGCTCACAGTCCTTAACCTATTCCTGCTTACAGCAACTTTCTCAAGCAGAGAACAGCCTTCCCAGGGCTGTGCTGGAGGTGCTGGGGTTTGCTTTGGGAAAATGGACTGTTATATTTGCAGCCTTTTCCCAAACTGTCTATTACAATCCGCCTCCAGCAGGCACCACCTCCAGGAAGGCTGTACCCCTCCCTGCTACCTGTGCTTGGCTCACCTTCTTGGGAGCCATCACACTGCTGCTTTGCTGGAGGCTCTTCCTCCCTCCATCACCCTACCAACTTTGGCATCAATCTACAGTCCACATCAAGCCTCAGCAAGAAACAGAATCAGAAAAACAACAGCATAAAACCTGACAAGATAAAAGTGGAAAAAAACCCAAACCCTTCAAAAACTGGCTGAAACATAACAATCCTTGCTCCTGCCCTGCCAACCAACTGCATGACTCAGGGAGCATCAACATGGCATCTGGGGAGTAGGGCAGCCTTGCACTGCCAGCTTCTCGCAGAGAGCGCAGCGACCGGGCCTGGCAGGGAAACCCTTTCCCACAAGCCAGTAAATGGCAGGACAAGCTCTCCCAGTGGCCCTGGGACTGGACATCTCACAGAGCAGCAGGCATGTTCCGCCGGCCCTTGGCCCTCATCCATCAGAGCCCGGAGAGTGCTGGACACACTGCTGTACCCACTCCCCTGACTAGGCAGCTCCTCTGTTGCTTGCGATCTGCTTTACCTGCTACCCCAATGCCAGGGAGGAGCAACAGGAAAACCACACCCACCTTTATTTCTTCAAATTCAAGATAAGAAATTAGTAGCAAGTATTCGTCAGACACATAACCCAAAGTTTGTACGAGAAGGTAAATCCCAGTTCTAGGTCTTAGTATCCCCTCTTAGCTGTTCTCATACATCTCATCAGTGGTCAATTCCTTTGTTACAAACTATCATCCTACTTAAAAGATGACTTAATAAAAAAAATCTTTATTTTAAGGTCAGCAATTAAAAAATCTAAAGAAAAAATATCCTGCTTTTCCCCAACAATGCTGAGAGTGTCCATTGAAAGCTCTGCAATTTGC
The DNA here is from genome assembly GCF_000699245.1 of Pterocles gutturalis. NCBI lineage: Eukaryota > Metazoa > Chordata > Aves > Pterocliformes > Pteroclidae > Pterocles > Pterocles gutturalis. The sequence goes on from NW_010110729.1 coordinate 25,494, forward strand.
CTGAAAAACTTAAGTGCTAAAATAGATCCACTGTAGAGTTTTGAAGTCTTTTTGTTCTTGGTTCCACTGCAAAGAGTTTGTACAGCTTTGTCAACCTTAGAAAAAGGTGCCTTTCTCATATGCACCCTTTCAAGCAAGGCAAGGCAAGGCAAGGAGAGCACGTCACTGCTTATGTTAAAAGTGCAGGGAGAGACAGACAGCTGAAAGATGCCAAACGACTGAGGAATATCAAAGCCCCTTTACTTGTGCCTTCAAACATTATGAAATCTTTCAAGCCTGACAGCATTGTCAATTTTGTATTGACAGCAGCAGTCAGAGAAAAATCATGTGAGAAGTAAATCAAGGAGAAGAAAAAACCCCACCCTTTAATCCACAGCCACACAAATCCATACTGCCTGCAGAAGGGCACGTGCTTTGGAACCCCTTTTAATAGCAATATATTAACATCCTTGTTCGTCTTTCCTGAAGCTTGCAAGGCATTCCTCCCCCTTCTCTCCAACACCCCCTTTCAGAGTCTGGTCTCTTCAACATAATTTGTGTTAGAACTGCTCATAACTTACACCTATGGCCAGCCTGTGACACCGACGAAATCTCGGTGCAGTGCTGCTGTGACAGCACTCACTGGGCTGTTATCAGTATCAAGGTCACTTTGTTTTTCTTGCTCTTGCTGGAGCTCCTCTGCCCTTAGGGCACAGGCTGCCCCAGGAAGCTTTCTGTCTGAGCTCCTCACAAGCCACAGCCTCGCTGCTCCATTACTGGTGTTACGTAAGATTAGAGTGAAGTTTCTACTATTAGAAGCAGTTAGCTGCATGGTGACTGTGTGCTCTCCTGATTACAGCATCTAGCACAGTTACGGCTGCTGGCAGCAAGGCTTAGAACTACAGCTATTTTAATTCAGGGAGAAGCATGAGTGTAGCTGAGATGTGTCAAGAAAAATGGGAGTTTGGGGGGTTCTTAATTCCTAGCAGTGGTACCCTGGACAGGAGTGCCCCAGAAGAAAATTAAAAGGGAAAGTCTCACCCTAGGCTTGACAGATACCCATAGCCGAGTCGGAAATTATGGTAGGAGCCTGTGGAGGGCAGCGGTGTCTTGCTGGGGATGGTGCATGGACTAGCTCAGAGATGCCAGCTGCTAAGGTAATATTTATTTTTTTATCTCCTTTGAATCTGAAGGCTGCAGATGTAAAAGCTGTCGTCCTGCCACAGCTATGGCCTGTCACTGCAAGCAGGACTCCCCATTTTTCCATCTGCCACCCCTGTTCTCCAGGCATCCTTTCCTGCAGCCTTAGCCCCGGGTGTGGGCAGGCGCCTCTTTTGCAGCTGCGTAGCTCCTAAAAGGGAGGCTCGAGGGAGGCGGGCTGGGGCTGGGGGGCCGCAGGCAGCATGGAGATTCTCCCCCTTGGAAAGATACAGTCTTGGGAAAATATGTGCAGATCAGTTACATTGTGAAGGAAGGGAAATGCTCTCCATGAGCTAGCCATTACATCCTCTCCCCAAAAACCCCCCAAGAGCCTGAGTTCTGCCTGCAGGGCCGTGAGCCTGGCTCAGCAAGCTCTGCCCCCCCGGGGGCTCGCCTTATCCGAGGACAACGGTGGCGGTGGCCGTGTGACCCGGGACAGGGCTGCTGGAGAGTGAGCGGTGGGAGGCCTCCCTGGGCCCCACCTCGCTCAGGAGCCCATCTGAGCTGAGACCCTCGGGCTTCATCTCCACCTGCGCTGCTTCAGAGCTCTGCCCATGCCTGGCCAGGCACCCTCGTGACCCTGTGTCACCTGGGACCGGCCTCGCCACTGCCAGCTCTCTGGGCTACCCGCACCCCTAGCTGAGGCTGGCTGCCCCACCTGCCCTGCCCTCCCACTGCTCCCACGCCTGGAACAGCCTCGCATGTCCTGGCCATCCCCAGGGCTCACAGCTCCTGTGGGGCCGCGGCAGGCTGTCTCTGCCCTGCAGCAGCCCCTCCGGCCCCACAGGCAGCCCTGTGCCAGGATGGGAGGGCTCATGGGGGAAGGCGCCTTTAGCTCTCCAGCCCAGCCCAGGCTCCTCAAAAGCAGCAGCTGGTACCTTCCAGCTCAGTTTGGAGGAGTCAGAGGGCCCCATCATAAATGCGCCAGGCTGGCTGTGAACGGAGGTGTCAGGAGGGAGACGAAGACAGTGAAAAGGTGCGAAAACTTGGATTTCCTCCCACCCAGTAAAACATGGCTGCCTGCATAGGGTGAGGGGCATCTGTGAGCTGGGCTGGGCTGAGATGGGGTGAGCTGAGCTGGGCTGGGCTGAGCGGAGATGAGGTGAGCTGGGCTGGGCTGGGCTGCTGGAGAGAGTCCAGCGCAGAGCCA
>NW_010110730.1:0-240 GCF_000699245.1 Pterocles gutturalis
CCCCTCCCACAGTGATCCAGTAGCTGTCCAGTTGCCTTGTTTGTTCTCAAACGTGGCTAAGAGAACTGTGTCAGCAGCAAAGAACACAGCCCCCTTTAAACATTTTCATATATAAATTTACATGTCTTACAGTAGGTCATCAAATACTGGATTTTTTCGTTCCTTTATAAATTATTTTCATTGCTCAGGAAGTGTTTTTGTGGCTGGAGCTGGTGGGTTGTGGGTGGAACAAGAAGGGGG
>NW_010110730.1:271-21666 GCF_000699245.1 Pterocles gutturalis
GGAGTGTGTTTCTAAAATAACTCATATAATACATATTTCTAAAAGCAGTATGCAAATTTAAATATAAAATATGTATATGTTAGAGATACTTACTATTTGTAGATCAGGAATATGACGTTTATTCTCACCTTCTTGCTTTCTGAAGTCTTACTGCATAGCCACGCTGCTGTGTTCCATAAAAATAAAGAAAATATTTGTGAAGAAAATGTCAATGATAGCATAAGTGAGTTTCAGTGCAGCTTAATTATTCATATTAATAATTTGGAAATTTGGATGAACTGACTCAGGTATCTGTTCCCTCTCTTCGTCACCTTGTATTCAGAGATACATGTCATATTAAGCCTGGCTATGCAATGAAATTCTCACATGCAGAAGGATAACAGAAGTATGAATCTGCTTTGTGAATGATATAGAAACCAAGTTGGCACATCAGAGTACCTGCTGCCACGCTTCTTCCAATACAGGGCAATCATATACTAAGAATAAGCATTGAAATAACTCTTACTCTCCAAGCTCATGTAGTTTTGAGGCCCACTTTACCCTTTGATTTTTCTTTAATGCTCGAAATATTTTAAACCAGCTAAAATTAGAGGTCCCTTAGCTATTCAGTGGAGATAACAGAGTAGTAGTTGGGTTATTTTAGAGAGCTGTACTTACATTCACAGCCTTATGTACAGTTAGAGATATTTAAATAGATGTGAATTAGGCTGGATTATAACATCAGAAAAAAGTAAACATAATCCAGAAGTAGGTATAGTCTGGGACTTTTTTTTAATAATTCATTCCTATTCATGAGAAAATTTAGCAATGATTTATTTAATCTAGTTCCTTTTATCTGGAAACTGTTAATGTCATGATGCTAATGCTCTTGTTGCAGAAAAGTAGGCATCTTGAAAAGATATCTTTACCTAAAGATATACTATCCAGTCCTTGGGTAGAAATAATGGGTTTCAAAATAGTAGTTGTATAGCATAAAATTAGTATTTTAATATACATTTAGTTCATCTTATTTTTAGAACAGTCCAGGTTTATGTAGGAGTACTCATATGATAGGAAACTTTTTTCTCATTTATATTGTATGTCTTTGTCTATAGTTGGTTTCACAATTTTGTGATTGAATTTGTGTGCAAATATAATAACTCAGCTTTACTGGTGCTCTGGCAGAGTTTGCATGTTGGCTGTTCCATATTTGATTTTGGCAAGCAGTTGTTCCTGGAATAACACTTTTCAATATTAGATTGCAAGTTGATATATTCCCCTGCATAAGCACTTTACAGATACCAATGTTTAGTTATTTGGTTCTCCGTGGGCAGGACCTGGTGTTAATATATTGGATCAAAATATGTTATTTGGCTTTGAAAAATAACATTCTTTAGTATTTTGTTGATCTCTCCTCTGTTATGGGAGATGTAAAGAAAATATAAGTATTATTCACCAAATCAAAAATAAAATAAACATTCGATTCAGGAGGCAGTTTGTGTGTTCTGTCTCATCTTAACATTTTACTGATTTAACCTTCCTGACATATTCATTTGGTATGGTATTTGGCAAAACCAAGCAGGTGATGCATCCAAACACACAACTGTCAATTAAGAACTGGCATATAGGGTCGTACCAAAATTACACAACTCCGTATAGAGCAGCCAGTAAGCAATGTCTGAGACAGAAGATTACAAAATTAGGTGCAGTGGGTGTTTGTTCTGGGGTGGTTTTTTTGTGTTGTTTGTTTTTCTTACAGTATTTGTAGAGATAGCTGGGGATATTACTTGGAAACTATTTTGAGTTTTTCTGATCCTACAAATCTCAAAAATCAGTATTTTGGCTTTCACAGCATGCTTTGGCAATAATTTCTGTTGCTTCTGGTGTTTGAAAATATGCCTCTCAAATTATTTTTGTAAACCTAGCAATAACCTCTCCATATGCCTCTGAGTGTGTTACTGTACTAAATAAGTAACAGAATCACAGAACAGTTAGGGTTGGAAAGGATCTTTTCAAAGATCGTCTGGTTCCAGCCCCCCTGCCACGGGCAGGGACACCTTCCACTAGACCAGGTTGCTCATGAACATTTGTTCTCTACTGACATACCATACATTATATGAGATTATATATATTGATGTCATGTCCACCTTGATAAATTTCTCTTCCACGCTGAAGAGTCCCAGCTTGTTTACCATCTCGCCCTGTGAAATCTCTTCTGTACTTCAGCTGTCACTGAAGAAGGAGCTCCTGGCTCCTTGAAGTTCTCTGTTTTGTGGTAGTAGCTGCAACAGAGAATGCTAATACTACAGATTGCATGGTTTGTAGAAAATAGTTTAGCAAAATAAGGCGTATGTTTGGTATTTTTAGTATTAGAAAGGGAGCATCGCAGGCTGTGTACGTGTTCTTTTTTATCCTCTGACTGTGTTGTAGTATGCTGCAAGGCCCAATAGAGGGCAGCGGATACTTTCAGAATGGAGATCAACGCTGGGTTTGTCTTCCTTCACTGCTGTTAGGTTGGTCGTCTGGAAAATGCAATCGGCTGGTATCACAGTCACCCTGGCTACGGCTGCTGGCTCTCTGGGATCGACGTCAGTACCCAGATGCTTAATCAGCAGTTTCAAGAACCCTTTGTAGCAGTGGTTGTAAGTACTGGCTGATAACTGATAAAACTGCATAGCAAATTATGCTGAGGGGGGAATAATTTTTAGATTTCTGTCTGTAAACATTCTAATAGTGTGTATTTTGCATGATGGAAGTGTTAGGTCCAAATTTCAAATTGGTATTACTCCTTTTGCTTTGTTGGCCACATGCTAGTCAAACCAGTAATATTACTTACCAAGACCATTTTCACCACATTGTTCCAGGAATGGTAGCTCTGTACAAATCCATACATTACTCTTAACTTAAAGGTCTACTTGGTGCTTTTGCAAAAAAATGTATTGAGCAATCCATATTCAATCTCTTGCAATAGAACAAAAATCTGTTTCTTTTGTTCTCTTCATTGCAGCAAAGTGTGTTCACAGAGCTCTGCTACTTTCCATCTAAAATGCATTTTAAATTAAATCAATGGTATAGAACAAGGTAGAAGATGCTAGGAAAGCTATCTTTGAAGAAAAAATCTGAAGAAGCTCTTTGGGCCCTTCAGGGTCTTCCAGGCTTCAGATCACATTTGAAATCAAAAGTAAACCTTATTTTAGATACTACTTGTGTAACCATTGCTACTGAGTGAAATAAAGGACAAAAGACCAAAATTAGTCAGAAAGAAGGAATGTAATTCTGATGGCAGAATTACATTTGAAAAGGATAAATCACCCTTAAGAAGTATTTTTACCATATGAGTTCTCCTATGTTATGACAGTATTTTGCGGATTCAGAACACTTCCTTGGGATTGCTTTTTTCCTTTTTTTTTTCTCTTTTTAATTTTTTTTTAATTCTTTTTGAAATTAAACAGGGCATTGGTGCATATGTTAGCAAGGAGATTCCTTCATTAGTTTCCTGTATTTGCCACCAAAATACAGCAGATCACATAATACTATTTCTTATCTCTAGTTGTTATAAGATTAAAATGCAGATTTTTGTTGGTTGGTTGGTTGGTTTGTTATGGTTTATTGATTTCTCTTAAGTGCAATTTCTTTAAAGTATTTGAGAAATAAAGAAAATGAGTTTGAAAAAATGGTCCACAGAAGACTATTGATATTCCCAGCTTTTTAGAGAGTCTCATACAAACAGATGCCAACTGAAAAAGTACTGTTTATGACAAAACTAATACAATTTGCACTAAGTTTCTGAAATATAATTACTGTGAAGTTAATTTATGCCTCTAATAATTTATAAAATGCTTATAACGAGCATTACCTGTATTTGTACAGATTGATCCAACAAGAACAATATCTGCAGGAAAAGTAAATCTTGGAGCATTTAGGACATATCCTAAGGTAAATAGTTAAAATTATCTAGTGTGTGATCACTAAACTGTCTTTAAGTAATAGATTGCTTCTAAAGATCGCTGAAGTTTGATCATCTGACAGTTCAGTCTGCTGTGCTTGTAGTGTATGTCGTTGTTCATTCTGAAACAAAGAAAGATGTGCTGATACACTGGCTATTGCATGTCTTTGGATATTGATTAACTTTACAAAGTTGACTTCTAGTTTGTTCTCCATAAGTTTCTGGCAGTGTTAAATCAAACAGATAGTTTGTCTCGATAGTGGAGCTGCCCTAAAATTATATAGCTCAAGATAAATGGTTTTTAATGGATATAGTTGTAGGGGACATTCATAAAAATAGATTAATGTTAATTCTTCTCTGTCATTCTTTTTGGACCTAAGACTAAATGTTAATAGCATCTTTTATATGTTGAAATCTGCTTTCCATTTTAGAAAAGCAACATTCAAAACTACCTACTTAAGTCTTTCAAATAAATATTACAAATCTTCGCAAAATAACATACAACAACACAAGTAAATTAAACAGCGTGGAAGGGTTAGGCTAAAAACTAGGAAATCACATAAATATTGCAGATCTAGATCTCCAAATGAAGGCTTTGTATTATACTTCTGGCAGACGTATAGCTGTGCTATTTAATTTCAAGCTAATAAAGTTCAGGTATATCCTTCAAATTTCCAGTTTTTATTGACTCATCAAGAATGTCAGTCTGACATCCACTAAAACTATAATTAACAAAAATGTTTGTGAGAGGTTCCCAGTTGCATTGAACCATTATTTTTGTGTTGACAAATACCCGAGAGGTCATCTTGGAACAGTTTGTGATTCAGGAGAATATTAACTTCTGTACACAAAACCACCTCATACATACTTTCGGAATTTTGAGCAATGAGAAGAATCCTGCACCTGAAAACCAAATCCTATATAGAAAATGCATGTTAGAGGGGTATTTTTAGGGAGTCCTCACAGTGGTTTGTGGGCAGTTCTTGCATAGTCAGTAGCTGTGAGCGGCACCATCTTGGCTAAATAAGTAACTGAAGTTGTAAGTATCCCTATGGCATATCCAAGGCGTGGCTGTTTCTACCTTTTTTTCATGCCTCCTATCTTTCCACAAAAGAGAATTGAAATTACTTCTAAGAATAGATAGAGAAATATTGTCTTAGAAGAAGCTTGCTCTTTCCTTGATCTAAGAAATGACTAATCATAGCTTGCTGTCTTACTTGTTTGAAAAATCTCAACTCTGACCACTATTTTGCTACCAACATGCTTTTTGATAGACCTGCAAATGTAATGACTGCTAGTAGAGCCACACATGAATCTGAGATCCAAGAAAATTCCAAATTTCAGGATACTGGGTGAAATTTCATTTTCCTTAGGAAAAATAAACTAGAACTGCATAAACTGGAATTTTTGTGAAGTGCTTTCAAAGAGTTTAGGCATTTAAATAAGTCTCAAAATTACTATGTCATCTTTGCCCTTTTTTGAATTTTTAGGGCTATAAACCTCCAGATGAAGGTCCCTCTGAATACCAGACTATTCCACTTAATAAAATAGAAGACTTTGGTGTACATTGTAAACAGTAAGTAACATAAAAACCACTAACTCTAGCAAAAGTTCTCAAATTTTTGTGTTTAGCTTAGTGATTCAGTATGGAAAAGTACCTTTCTTGGAGTGAGTGTTTCAGATCTTGCAGTTCTTTGTTGCTTTAGCACTGTTGGTTTTGTGAAGAGGTATTGTTGTAATTTATCAGGAGATTTTTTAAGGGAGGACTGTTAAAAAAGTGAATCTGGTTAAAAGCTTTAGTAGTTGATTCCTGAAGACTTTGAAGTAGTAATGCTTTCTTAGGGCAGGGAGGAAAGGGTTAGTTGTAGATTTAGCAGCAGGGCTAGGGAGACTGTAATCACTCTGCTATTCTGTGTAGTGGCAAGTGCTGTGCATCCCTTTATGCTGTGTCACTGGGCATGTTAAGATTGTTTCTGTCTTTGGTAGGATTGGAGAGTGGAGCTGCTTCCAGGATAACATCAGCAACAGGAAGAATTACTGCTTTTTCTTTCCTGCTAGTTTACTTTCCATGAATTAAAAAGGTAGTTTAGTTGTAACCATTTTTTTCTTTAAGTGTTCTATCTCCAGCCACGTGTTCCTCACTTCATACCTACATTTACTTATTTGGCGAGGCATTTGTTTTGCCAGGTCAGTCCCCTTATCTGGCCCAACTTGTGGCAGCACACACGTTCTTGCTTGTTAAGCCAAGGTGGGGTGGAAAGTAGAGACAGATGTTGCAGAGGCAGTGTTTGGAAAGACCCGCTAAGGAAAGATGGGACCGCTTCCTTCAATAACAGCCTGGTTTCAATTCTACCTTCAGGTGTTTGACAAGTGCTACAGCTTAAGTGTCTGTGTACAGAGAACTTGAAGAGTTCCTTGACACCAGTGTGTCTTGTAGGCTGTTGTGTAGTTTTTTCACATTTTTGTTGCATGGATATCTGTTCTTCAGTGCGTTTATAGCTGCATGCAAAGTCTGACCCTGAAGAGATTATGAAATTAAAACAATTGGGAATTGGTCTTCATATCCAATTTGAGGAAAAATCCAGAACAGCAGCTACACAGAACTCTTAGCAGAACTGTAGTGTTCCTGTCATTTCAGAGTAGTCCTTGTAAGTCTGGTATTGGCCATAAACCCATGCTGTTAAGCATGAAAGGAGGATACATTCGATCCTTTCTTTTTAGAGGTGGTCAATTTGGGAGGGTTAATTTGTTGGGTTTTTTTGAAGTTGGGAGTGCTTAATAGTTATCATTATAATCTCTGTCTCAGGAAGCTGGCTTCTGGTACAAGCCATTTCTTTCCATTCAAACCAAGAAAATATCTTCCAGTCTTTCCTAGAAGGAAACAGCAGTTAGGCAAAGAGAGGGAATTAAAGCTGGAAGTTGTCACGTTACTGAATTACTGATAATACAAAAGACTAGAGTAGTCGTGTCCTCTCACTAGTATGGGTAGTCTGACTAAGAATTAAAAGCTTAGAGAATCTGAATGGTGATCATAGAACCATAGAATCATTTAGGTTGGAAAAGACCTTTAAGATCATCGAGTTGAACCACAAACGAAGCACTGCCAAGTCAACCACTAAATCATGTCCCTAAGTGCCACATCTATAAGTCATTTAAATACCTCCAGGGATGGTGAGTCAACCACTTCCCTGGGCAACCTGTTCCAGTGCTTGACAACTCTTTCAGTGAAGACAATTTTCCTAATATGCAATCTAAATTTCCCCTGGTGCAACTTGAGGCTGTTTCCTCTCCTCCAATCACTTGTTACTTGGGAGAATAGACCAATATCCACCTTGCTACAGCCTCCTTTCAGGTAGTTGTAGAGAGCAATAAGGTCCCCCTTCAGCTTCCTTTTCTTCAGACTAAACAACCTCAGTTCCCTCAGCTACTCCTAAGACTTGTTCTCTAGACCCTTAATGGCCCTGTCTGTTCGGAATGCCAGTGACTACTAATTGCTTCATAGTAGCAGTCTGGATAATCATAGTCGAACTTCTCTCCTTTAATTGGTGTTCAATGCCTGATGTGAAACTGCTTCCATTCAATCTTTTTGAGTAAGTCTATTACACTATTCCTCAAACAGCTTGGATTTCTAATTTTGAATATGCCGTACATCTCTTTGAAGAACTTGGTACCTCATTTTTCTTAGAATATGTGAAATAAGGGTATTTGTTCTGTTACAGAAATAATAAAGCGTGGTGTTTTGGTAGATTTTAAAGCATTGTTATCTCAGATGGAATTTCTTACAGAAATGCTAAGCAAAGTAACTTTCCAGATAAACCAAGAGGTAATACAATAACCTGCTCAAGAATTTCCTGATAAAGTTTAATACATCTCTTTAATGTTGCTATAATTCACCTACACTAACAACTTTGCATAGCACAGCTTTCTGTCTGCTTTATCATCTGTTGTGAATTCTGTAGCACTGCTAAAGCCTGGCTTTCAAAATAGGTGTGGTAGAAACGTAAGATTGTTTGCCTGTTTGTAACGTTTACTGCTATCAAACATTTAATTAAACAGGTAATATATGCAAAACTGCAGTCGTCTCTGAGTAACAATTATTACAGTATTGAAGATCCCAAGCATGGAACAGGGTGCCATTGCATTGCACAAGAAGTTGTTAAGAGAATAATTTAAAAAAACCTTTTGTGAATTGATTTGAATTTTTGAAGATATTTGGCTTTAAGGATTTTTTGAGATGCACATACTTTGGTTGTCACAGCCAAAAAAGACCTACTTAGATTGAAGGTTATTTTGTTTACGTGTTTGTTTTTAAAGGTATTATGCTTTAGAAGTCTCGTACTTTAAATCATCTTTGGACCGTAAGTTGCTTGAGCTTTTGTGGAACAAGTACTGGGTGAACACTCTCAGTTCTTCTAGTTTGCTTACTGTAAGTACCATAGTGTGCTAACATGTGCATATGTTAATTTTTTAGTGCTGAAAACCAGACCCTCTACTATAAAATGCTTAATGGAACACTGAATATGAATCCCACATTAAGAATCTATTTGTCAGATTAAACAAGAAAGGAAGGTTTTCCTAATCATAAATACTGAAATGTTCCTCATATCTGCTCTTTAAAAGTAGAAGGTGGGAATAACGTTTAATTTTACTGAGTGTTCTATACACTTAGATTTTTTTCTTAAACACCTTTTAAACTTATGTCTCTATACAGCACCGTAGTGAATAGTATGCCTTAAAAGAATAGTATTGAAGATGTAAACATTAAAAAAAAAAAAAAAAAAACAAAAAAAACAAAAAAAACCACTAATGGCACTATTAAAATGAGGTTGCAACAGAAATACTCTAGGTAGACCTTCAGTGTAACAGCTCAGCATCAAAACTTTCCTTCAGCAAGAGCCAATTTTATACCTTTTCTCTTGGTCAAAACCAACTGAGTTTTACTCTTTCATAACTTAGGGCATGGGCAGAAAGTAATAAAGAGTGCCCACTGCAGGCTTTCAGTATTGAGGATTTGTCAGACGTTCAGCTCCTGTGCTTTCAACCGCCCCTCATGTGCCACTCACATTCTGTATCAATTGCAGATGTAGGTTAAAATGTGCAGTACTACAGTCTTAAAGGCTTTTTAAATTTTGTTTGTTTTGTGTGTAAATGCTTGAATTTGTAGCTGAGAATTCAGCAGGTTTATTGTCTTCTTTCTCCTAAGAATGCTGACTACACCACTGGCCAAGTCTTTGATTTGTCTGAAAAATTAGAACAGTCAGAAGCTCAGCTTGGAAGGGGCAGTTTCATGCTGGGTTTAGAGACGCATGATAAGAAATCAGAAGACAAACTTGCAAAAGCAACAAGAGACAGGTAAGATAATGCATACTTGTATTCTTCCCTGTAAGAAGTGTTACTTTGTTTTAAACTTGTATCATGTCTTTAATTGTAACCTAACAATTAAATGGTAACGTACCAAGATTACAGACAAGAGTGATTAGATTATAGGTAGGACTGAGAGACTCCAGATATCACTAGGTTTTTTTTTGAAAGTTTGAGAAAATCTTGCCTTTATTAAACCCACAATGGCTTTTCAATCTTTGTTTCTAGAATAAATTCAGCTCTAGTTTATAGTTTATTTTTTAAAAAGTCCCTGTTAAATTCCATCAGGATACCCAAAAAAGATGTTCTCTGTCAAATGCAAAATGGTAGCATTGCTAGAAAGTTGCACATTTTATGTGGTTAATCAGGTTTCAACTAACTGTAAATATAATTATTATTATATAGAACATGATTTTAAGAACTCTTGCTAACAGTCCAGTAAGTTTAGTTTACACTTGTATAATACTTTCACTCACTTAAAAATTAAGAACTCCCTTTTTTTCTCCATATTTCTTAATAAATACATCCTTTTTCCATAAATGAGGAAGGGGATTTTTTGTTGTTTTGTGTTTTCTTTATTTTTAAGAAGTAGATTACAGACATCCTGGCCTTTATATTTAGCTACTCTGCCTGATAGCAAATACTTGCTATTATCAGTTAATGAACTTATCATCACTGGGTGTATAGCATTATTTCAAAGAAGTTGTGTTTTCCCTCAGTGATCCTTATATGTTTGTTGGTAATCAGCTCTTTCCTTTTTTCGATATTTGAAGTACAAAAGTTGCTTCTAACTAATACTCACATTCTCCTAATAGTCTTCAGAGTGTGCTTAGACTATCTATATAGTGTTATAGTCACCATTTTTCCAAGTACAATCTTTAACAAAGGGTAATAGTATCCAAGAATCATACAGTATCCTGGGCTGTTCAAGAACATTGTATTTGGCAAATTCCAGACTTTGAAAACCAAGAAGTACTCTGCACTGTACATGCTGGTACAATCTCAGGTCCATCTATGGAGAAGACAGGACTCACCTGCATGCATCTTAGGAGTGTTCTGAGTGAGATATAATTCCATTTAATAAGGAATGGTTCTGTAGAATCCCTTGGAACAGACCACAAAAATTGAATAAAATCTGTGATGGTCTGCTTTTCAGATTTGGAGGTTTCTCTGGTCCTCTTCCTCATCATTTTATCGTGATTTGTAAAACAGTTTCCTTGTATCTCTTCAGCCCCTGCCCCCTCTCACGTTAGCAATATGTACCATAGTACAAACTTTACTAAGGAACTGATTTTTGAGATACCAGATGAGTAGTGAGTTTAATGATGGGTAAAAAAATCAAGAGACAAAGAGGAGGCTTCGTGTGAAAAGACTGATTTATAAATAAATTACTTTATTTACATCTTGCTCAGTATGACTCAGGTGAGCATGGGCTTTGCCTTAATGAAGAGAGGAGTCAGCTTGTGTTGGACAAGCCTTTGTTCTCCAGTAAGCAGTAGAGGAATACCTGCAAATCTTCATTGGTCCTTGCTAAATAGAATGAGAGTTGCTGTGCAGTGTCTTCTGTGCATTTGTTTCCTTGTTATGGAAAGTTAACAGCTGTTACAAGTTTTCTGACAAACATCATCGAGTTGGAGAGGGGTGGGTTGACTTAATAGAAGTTAGTTTAGGCTGTTGTAGTTGCAGAATACATTTGCAATAGAGTTAAGGCTGTTGCTAACTCAACAGCAGCAAGGTTGAGTGATACCTCCCAGTTCCTGTAGTGAAACACTTGCAATAGCAATGCTTTAAAGACATAAGAAGGTTGAAGTTACTATTGAGTTTGCTTTGATTTTGATCCTTGTTTGGTGTCCTGTAATACTGAATGCATTTTTTTTCACATTACTCTCACATGCTTACAGTTATTCTAAGAAATAACTCTTTCTGTGATCATCCTGCTATGTTATTTCTTGCAGCATTTCTAGAGATTTTTCTTTTCTGTTTTTATTTAGTCATCATCAGTAGCTAGTTTGTAAATTTTAAGACTGGAAGCGATTGTTGTTGTCATCAGTTCTGCTTTCCAGTGTAACAGAGGCTACTGCAGTTCCTAAATGGATTGTAACGCTTTTACTAGATGCATGTTTTCTTCAACTAATAACCTTTCCTAAGAAAAAAAGACAGTAGAAGACTTGCACAGACACCAGAACAATTGATTCAGTGGCAACTAAATTACTTTCAAGAAATAAGGTTACAAAATTTGCTAAAGGATTATTTGGTGTACGTGTTTTAGGAAAAACAATACTAAGACATTACACTTGGCTATTGATATTTTCTGTTACTGTACATGCACATCTTTAAGAGACGTTTTCTAAAAGTACATACGCATTAGCCAAACTGTGCTTCAAGCTGGCTTTCTTTTGCCTAGGTAGGATTCCTTTATCTGTCTAGCAGTAACTTGTCCCTATTCTCCATGCCTTCAAGGCTGAGTCATCTTTTGCATTTGTATGTTCTGAGACATTTTTATTTGTTAGTTTGACACTACAATCCCCCGAAGCCAGGCACACTGGATGAAACTGGGATCAACAGGAATCCTCTCAGCTGTTGGGGGTTTTACCCACGTTACATATTTTGACTTATAACTGATTAGCTGTACCAACTCTTCCTTTAATGTTTTCAGAGGAGCTGTGGTTACTGTGCAGTGCTGGCCTGGGGCTGGGCAAAGGAGATAACAGTGAGAGCGTTCAGATATTGATAACAGCTGGTAGTTCCATTCCCCCAGGGATTTTTAAAATTTTTTTTGGTTCAGATGACCACAGAGTTCACTTGGTATTGTTAATGTAAGATGTCCTAAATTGCCAGACAATGATTTCTGGAATTGGTCTTTGTGTGTATAATGCTCGTCAGTTTGGTTTTTGAGGAACAAAAAGCTATTGGCAACAATGGCTAAATTGCTGTGGGTGACTTTTCCTTTCTGGACAGTTGTTAAGATTCATGGGGTTATGGGCACCTTGAACTTCCAAAACAGCTGAATATCTTCAAATAAAATGACAGTTCAGTTCAGTGTTTGGCCAACATTGAATTTATGCTTGTTTTTCAGCTGCAAGACCACCATAGAAGCTATACATGGATTGATGTCTCAGGTTATTAAGGATAAACTTTTTAATCAAATTAATATAGCTTGAAGTGCATCACCAGCTGATATGCATCTCCAACACAGAAAAAGTCATGGTTTCTTTCACGGGACTTATTCAACTTGGGAAATGAAGCTGGAGTGGAAAATTATTCATTTAATTTGTAGTACTTCAATATTTCCAACCTGTCTAACCAGTTTTAAAGAACAAAATGTTCTGAAACGTAGTGCAACTTTTTGTTCTTTATCATAAAACACAGCCAGTTTGGAGAAGTGTTCCAAAAGAAGAATAAATGTGACTTATTGGATTTTGCTCTTAGGTATTTATCTCTATTATCCAATGCAATAAAACAATTCTGAAAATGAGCAAGTGTTTTGGGGCTTGAATTTGTTGGCATTCTTATCCTCTCTTTCTTACTGTTTCATAGAAAAGTTCTGTCAGTTAGATTAGATAGGTAACCCATGCCATGTAAGAAGTTTGTTTCTCAGATTTTCATTTCTGTGTTTAATACTAAGAATTTAAATCCCGTTTGCTTATCTTTTAACAAGTTATTAAATCTAATGGAGCCTTTCCTGATTTCATTTTATTGGTCCAGCCAGATATGGTTTCTTCTCACAGTGATGAAACATTCGTGCATGATAGAACAGTATTTTGCTTGTAGCTTCACACTTATGATGGACATTTTATATTTCCAAGTAGTCAAGTAACAACCAGTTCCATAGTGAAGACAGTAATGTGTTTATATACCATTATTTTTCTCCTGTTCATCTTCTATTGCTTGTCATAGTCACTTCTTGCATGTGGAGGAACAAAATGAAAAATTATTCTGTCTGAAATACTCATTAGGCTAATTTAGGGCCACAGATGCTAAAGTACATTAATCATAACTGCTAACTTACAACGTGGTGCTGCTGCGGGGCTGATCTAAGTTTGTGTAAGAGGCTTACATACCACATTTCAATAACTCAAGATGTTTGGATTTCTTTTACGTTTTTATCCTTAATCCTGTGTTTCCTGGGAATGTTTACTTTTGGGATAATTTATGCTTTATACAATATGCCATTATGCTTTATACCTTGAGTAACTGATATTCCATTTCAGCCGTAACTCTGCCTTGATGTGAGTTTTGTTTTTGTTTTGGTCTGGAAACTTTAATATCTGTTACTCATTTGGGGCTTTTCATACAAATGGATTCCTGTATGTGTAAAGCTAATATGCAAGTTATACAATGGAAAGTTATCATTCAGCAGGGAAATGCAGATACCCCAAAGCAGAAATTTTATCAAGAGTTTTAAAGTGGCAGCATCCAACAGTACAGGAAAAATATATTTAATCGGAGCTGGTGAAGTTGAGATAATTATCAGATGTGCAGTTTGATAGGAGAACACTTTTATGCTTCTTCCAGCGTGGCAGAGGTGGTGAGGAGGCAGGAAAAGAAAGGTGTGACATTTTAGTATTTGAATCTATTAATGTTCTTGGAAATGGCAGCAATAGGCTTCTGTACAAGCAAGCACAGTACATAAGCCCACAGCAGTACCTTTCAAGTTCAAGGAAGACACAGCAAGTGTACCTGGCCAGTAACTTTTCCTGCTTACTTTCTTCCACCGGTGTTTGTGAGACTTCAAATTTTAGCACACAGCCATTGTCCTACTCAATAAGAAGTACACTGCTTTTGTGAGATAAATAACTATTAGGAAACATAACCTATGTTGCCACTTTCTAGATTTCTCTTTGCATAACGTTTTCCAAAAGTTTGGGACATCTTGTATCTACCTGAAATATAAAATAATAGTTTAATCTCATATTAGTCTGTTTAGCATATTTAAGCCATCCTCATTTGTAATAGCAATGAGCTGAAATTTCATGTACTTAGGCTCAGAATGAATGTTTTTAGTCACAGTTGGCTTTAAAATACAAAAATGTTTTATAAACTGTAGTTTTTCTAAACTATAAATATGAATGCTGGTCCTTAAATGCTGGTGTAAACAGTTGTCCATTGAGTTACATGTTACTTCCTGAGCATATAGTGTTGTAACTCAATTTAAAATCATAAGTGTAGTATAGCTATACCTGTGGCCCATATAGGATCCTTTCTGCAGTGTTCAGGAACCAAAAATAACGATGCCTTTGTCTTTGGTCAACCATTTTTAATGCTAGCGTTGTTCCAGATTCTGCCTTAACTGGGATCAGAATTCCATGCATTGAAGTTGATTACCACAAAGGAGCCATCTGGTATGTACACACATGCACACAAGTATATCCTAAACGATGGAGAATCATCAAGGGATAGAAAGTACACCTTAATTCTGCCACATAGTTTTGATACTTTAAAAATATTAGGAATAAAGGGATTCTTGAGAACAATACATGTTGTATATTTTTAAAAATTGAATTTGTTCTTCCACATTTGCACCCACTTTTTATTTAGAAATTAGTTTATACAAATGAGGGCCACATATCAGGGAGTGCCTTTGACATTGTAATAAATAAAAACCTAACTAAATGACCACAATTAATTTCTTCATCTAACAGTATTTGCCAACAGATATTAAAATTACGGAATGTTGAAAATGCTGAAGTGTGTTTGAATTTCTTTCCTTTCCTCCTGTTTTTCAGGTTGTCCTGTATGTTCACCTTTCCCGTGTATGAAAATTGGTTTTTTAAACAATTTATACATTCTAATCTCTACAACATCCAAATAAATATATGCATATTTGTAACAATCATATACTAAGGACTAAGCTGTAGTTCCTGATAGAGAACCAGTTTGCCTTTATTGTGCACAGGCTTTAAGAAGAGCCTTTCAGATTTATTCTGTGATTACTGGGACAGTCAAAGATTCTTCACTGTCCTATCAGACCTCCCTTTCCTTTGGTGTTCCCTTCAAATGTTTGGCAAGAACTGGAAGGGCAGGTCCTATAAATTAATTTTCTTGCCTGAGGATTGAATCGTTGTGTTTCTGTTGCCACGTGGAACCAGAAAAAAGACGTAATTTTTCTTGCCTTTTTCTTTTTTAACTCTACTGAATGGAGTAATGGAGCTGTGGAAGACTGGCTTCTCTTTCTGTTCACCTGTTGTCCTCTTCCAGTCTACCTAGAATGCAAATAGGCAAGAGAAGGTCAGGGGTTATGGGAAACACCCTGCTGGTTGGCCACCTCTAACAGCAGCCATAGGAGTGCTGCTGGGGAAGAGCACATGAACCTAGCCACTTTTCTACCTGTTTTGAATGGATCTAGTACCTTTATAGAGTATTTCTAGTTCCAATAGCATGGCACGTGCCAATTAATGGTTTTGTTTGCCTTAGCCTCCACCTTTATGATTTATTAGGCTTTATCATATCATCACCTCAGCCTTCTCTCCAAATGGAGAAGTTTCAGCTTTTTTGTGCTGTTGTTATAAAGCTGCTGCTTTATTCCCTTGATAATTTTAGTTGCCCTCCATACCATGTCTCACCCTGCTTTGTCCTTGAAACGCAGAGCCCAGAACTGCACTCTACTCAAGACTGAGGTGCACCAAAGTTTTACAAAGAGGTAAAATAGTTCTCCCTTATTCTCAGTACCCTCCCTGGTGACACCCAGTGTTTCATCAGCTTATTTGGCTGCTGCTACATGAAGCTGATTATTTCAGCTTAAAAACTGCTTATGTTTCAGTTGGTAGGTACAACTCCAGAAATCATTGTGTAGGCATGGTTCAGATTTTTCCAGGAGATGTGTTTATCTACATTGAAGCTCCTCTGCCACATTATTGCTCACTCAGTTTTGTGAGATCTTTTTGGAGTTCCTCAACCGTCAGCACAGTGTTCGACTACCCACAAGAGCCTAGTTACCAGCTGAAAACTTTTGAGATATTTAGTTATCTCTGACCCTTCAGGTTTTCATCTGATTGATGTGCTCATTTCAGAGTTTACCCCAATGATACTGACTATATTTTATAATGTATTGCCGTACTTTTGGACAGTAAGGTCAAATGCAAAAAATTGTGCTGTCTATAACAAAATTCAAGCTTGCTCTGTCTTTATAATTCAGTACAATGTCTAGCCATTGTTTTGTATTCTGAATATCCAGAATACTGCATATGGTTACTCAGCTATAGGACAAACTTTTGAAAATAAACACATTGGAGGATAAACACTGAATTGCAGTGACTGTAGGGAAGAATTTTGTGCTCTCTAAAGGCTGTACCCAGGAAGAGATGGTTTCAGGCCTAGTGTGTGAATGATGAGGTGCAGATGTAAGACTCATGCATGCAGCAATTATTCATTTATCTTGCATATGCCTGCACTGTATCTGACTGACATATATATATATATATAACTGAAAATAAGCACTTCAGAAACTTAAAAAATCGTATTCCTGGATTATTTTAAAAGTAACTAACAGCAACAGAAACATTTCAAATATATATATATATGTATATGGTATATCTGAGGTATCTGGTCATATAAAGCAGGAATACTTGTATTTCTCAGATTTTATATGTAGCCAAGACACTTAAAGTAGTAAAATTTTGCTTTTAAATCCCACATAACCGATCAGATTACCTACATAGTAGATACATTATTAACTAATCAGTAAAATGTAACATCTTCACTCTGGTTGCATTTGCTTTAGCATCATTTGTGGATAGTGTTTAGCAAACTGTAAAAAGCTAAATTAGGTGATCAGGCTATTAGGGCAATTTTTTTTCTAAATCTGCATTCAGCAGCCCCCATTAGTACCACTAGGCACCCACATTTTCAGAAACTCAGCACTTAATCAAAGAGAAAATGGGAGTTACTAGCTGTTGTTTCCCTAGGTCTCTTACATTAGATGTCTACTGGCCACTGAGCCTTTCGAAGGACCAGCCCTAATTAGGAGTTCTAAGCAATAATCTCGATGCACTGAAGAAAGCCTAATTTTAGAAAATGTTTCGGTCCCAAAAACTGTCTCTGCCACTGTTAGCCACCAGTATCTGGATTTTGTTACAAACTCTGTAACCTTTACTCTTATAAGCAATCTGTACAAACAACCTCACTGAAGTCAAGAAATATGTTTGCCTTAGAAAAAGCTAATAAAAAGGCTAACCCTAACCTTTTGCTTTTGAGCAGTGTCACAAGTTCTTCAGTCTTCCCTCACCTCACATTCGTGCCAGGCCAGAAGAAATATTCCTTGGGCTTTTCATAAATTATATCTTTGATTCTAGTACTGGAATAACAGGCAGCTGTGAGCTGGCTACAACAGGTCTGTTCACAGTCTATCTTTGATATTCCCTGGAAAACTCCCCTGACCCCACAATGTCTCTGTTCAGACCCTGTTTTACAAGGGACCCTCTTGTTTTCCTTGCCTTGGTGGCAGTTTGTGCACAGGAACTCAGCTTAAATAGCATGAGCTCTTTCAAACTTGCTGTTTAGTAAATTAAGCATAATTTTCTTGCATTTCTATCACTTGTGCCTTTGTAAAGCTCTGACTGCATCTGGTTTGGGATATTTTTTTAAAATCCTAACCTGTCTAGTGTTTCATGAAACTCCAGTGTGGCAGGCTATTCCTTTGGAAGGTCTAAGTTTGCCATGAACTTGGGTACTGGATCACTCTGGGATGGTACAGTACATTGCCCCTGGGCATACAGTGTTTCTGTAGACCTCCTCCATTTATTATGAACTATAATGCCAGTTGATTATTTAATGTTGGTAATTAGAAATGCAAAAATCCAAGATGTAAAGCTAATTGCTGACATGTTGCTATTTTGTTTATAAGGTTAAAAATATACTAAATATAGTTAAACATTAATTATCCTACTTATTTTGTCCCTTTTGATAAAGTTTGGATTTTTTTTTTTTTTTAGGTCAGAGTTTTAAAATAAGCTTGGTATGTTACATTCTCTTTGATAAACATACTATTTATTTTATCTATTTTTATTGCTGTGCCCCAAAAAGTCCAAATCAGGATTGGACTCTCATGCTCCTAACATATCATTAACATAATATGCTTATATACAATATTTAAAGTATTTATTGAAATCCTAATATAAAAGATTTTGTGTATCCTACCATAAACTAGGTTAAGATAAACTGATAAAAACAAATACTTTTGAAAGTACAAAACCAGACAAAATGTAAACACTACAGAGTTGAGTTAGCATCATTTTAAGGGTACAAGTCCCTAAGAGATGAAAATTATTAAAATATGGGGTGATAATACATAAGATTAATTGCATGTACCTAGAATTTTTTTCTTGTGTCAAGTCCTGAAGAACTGACATCAGAGTCTCCAGTTAGTTGAAGGATTTTTCTGGAGTTAAAAACAATTATGCTAAACCTTTAAGGAATTAATGAAGTATCTTGTTCCTCGGGGTGTATTTTTTATGAGCTGTAGTTTTACTTTTCAGAGCCTAGGAATAATATCCACAAGGAAATATGTAATTTAGGAAGGTTAATTTTGACCCTCAGATGAAACTTCTAACATATGAAATATTTGCAGTGACGTTTCGTTTGTTTTTAATTATGAAAAATTGCTTCATACAAGGCTTTCTGAAAACTACAGTGTTATGGGAAGTAGCATGGTCCAGTGGATAGGTCACAGGACTGCATCTCAGGAGTATTAGGTTTTCTTCCTGACTTTTCACAAACCAGGGGTGCATAAACTTTAGCAAGGCATTTTTGCCAGAGCTAGTGTCTGTCTTCCTTTATGAAATAATAAGATTGATCATTAGCCTTTTAAAAACACCAATGAAAAAGGATATGTATTACCATTTTTATACACTAAAGGTCATCGCTACATCCCCAGTTTGTCAGACATTACCACCTTAAATAACATTTCTTAATAATTCTGTTAGCAAAGAATGTTTACTCTGTTTTGCTGAGGTTTTCTGTTTAGATCATCACAGATAGGAAATGCCTAAGCCCTTTGAGGGGATTAAAAATATATTGTTTTAGGAACTCTTCATTTTCAACTGAAACATGCATTCAACTCCTATGTAATTTGTCCATCATTTCCTGTGTGAATTTCTGTTTGGTTTAGACCCAATTACCTTAGGGCTTGTGTATGACTTTAGTGGCATTACTTTATTATAAAAGGAAATTAATCTATGTGCCTGCATCTAATGGCATGCAATCTTTAGTAATTAGAACCATCTGAACTTTGTTCTCCAGCTGAGGACAAGTTGCATTCACTTACTACATCATTTGAGGTTAGAATTAAGCTTACAGTTTCCTCCTGGAAACTATGCTAAAGCACAGGGAAAACAAGGAGGTGATTGGTGACAACCAACATGGCTTCACCAAGGGCAAATAGTGCCTGACAAATTTGGTGGCCTTCTATGACGGGGCTACCGCGGTGGTGGATAAGGGAAGGGCAACTGACATCATCTACCTGGACCTGTGCAAAGCCTTTGACACAGTCCCACATGACATCCTTGTCTCTAAGTTGGAGAGACATGGATTTGCCAGAAGGACCACTCCGTGCATAAAGAACTGGCTGGATGGTCACGCTGAAGGAGTTGTGGTCAACAGATCAATGTCCAAGTGGAGATCAATGTCCAAGTGGAGACCAGTGACAAGTGGCATTCTGCAGGGGTCAATACTAGGACCAGTGTTGTTTAACATCTTTGTTGGCAACATGGACAATGGGATCAAGTGCAGGCAGAGACAGCAAGAATGGATAAGCACCGGATCCTTAAGAAACCAGGCTGACAACGTCAGACTTAATGGATTGTAGCTTTTTCTTTTTAGAAAAAAAAAAAACATTTCAGTACAGGTCTCTGAAAGTTTTTTGAAATTAAAGCACTATTTGGCCTGCCCTATGTTTTTGAGAACCTTGTGTTTTCTGCATTTGCAAACATAAAAACAAGTTTAAATACAGTGGGAAAAGTTGTCTCAGACATATTTTATGTATTAAAACAGCTATATTGAAGCAACTGTGTTGATTCCATTTTGTATAGCTGCCTAGCCACAAAATGGGAAGGAAAGAGATGCTCAGTCTGACTGACTAAAAAGTTTAAAATCTGACTCTGAAAATTTTGTCAGAAATTGTTAGGCTTGAATTTGATGTTTTACTACGGCAAGTGTCAGTATCTTCTAAGGACACTTGTCTTATGCATTATGAGACACATTCCACACACCGAATTCATATACGCAGAAATAGCACTATGCAAAATGCATGGTAGCTGCTTATGCAGGAGAGGCTCTTAAGGTGTTTTATGTCCTTAGAAGTAAATTTCAGTTCAATGTTCCAGCCTGGAACTGTAAGAAATACAGCCACCAATTATTTTACACAGGTATTTCCAAAAGCTTTTTTGAAGACAAGGACTTTTTGTACTCAGCCAAATTACTGCCATCCTGGAGAGCACACAGATGATTGTTTAATACTTTGTGCCACCAGATGAGAATCCTATTTCAAGTCTTAATGAATAAATATTCTCTCTGAAACTTCTCATAGCTTTTTCTGCCCTTAAATCAAATTACTAACAGACAGCCCCAGACACCTGCAAAATCTACAGCCATGAGGGAGAACAAAATCCAAAATTAACTTTCAGAATATTAACATACTTTTTTTACAGAAACATTTCCCAGAACCAGCACCTGCAGAGCATGCTCAGTTTGGATTCCACTGCAGAAATAAGGACATCTTATGATATTTTGTATCTTCAGAGAGAAGGATGTAGGAAATTCCATGTTGGAAGAACAGGACTCTTTATACCTTGCCTGCATTTCTAACAAAGCTCAAAGTGGAACATGCTCGCTTGTAACATTTTGTGTCATTTTTCCTACAAGAGAAATAAGTCCTAATCTTGGTTTTATTTGAAGCTATGTATTTTGTCATTGACTTTGACTGATACACTTTCATGTTTGTGATGGGTTTGCCCTTGGCTGGCCCGAGGATAGAGGAGAGAGTTAAAGGTTAAAGGGAAAAAAGGACTCATGGGTTGAGATAAGAACAATTTAATAACTGAACTACAATAATATTGAAAATAATAGTATATACAACTATGCAAATGAGTGATACACAGTGATACTGCCTCCCCAC
>NW_010110730.1:21912-22374 GCF_000699245.1 Pterocles gutturalis
GGCCTTGGGAGAGCGACCACCTGGAGCGAGATGACCCAGAGCCAGAGAGATCCAGATCCAAAAGGGACGATCTTCCGGAGAGTCCTCACCTATATACTGGGCATGACGTGTATGTTATGGAACAGATTATTGGCCACTCTGGGTCTCAATCCCAAACTTAAGATCAAATCCTGGGCTAGTAACTGGGGCTGTGCTCCCTCCCAGCTCCTCCTGTTTGCAGACAGCCAGAGAAGCTGAAAGACCTTGGCAGCCATGTAAACATCACTTTTTATCATTTTTCTTCTGAGCACAAATCCAAAACACAGCCTCTTGCTAGCTATTATGAAGAAAACTGTCTCAGCTTAACCCAGGACAATGTTCCAACACAACAAGCACATAACATGTATGAAGAATCACTGACTTCAGTAAGTTATTCACATGGTTATTTCATACAATCACAGAATGGCTGAGGTTGGATGGGAC
>NW_010110731.1:0-31330 GCF_000699245.1 Pterocles gutturalis
CTATCCCAGCTGGACCCAGGACACCTTGCCCCACCTCTGTGATGCTCCACAATATTTTCCTCTTCAGTGCTTCCAGACCTCATATCCTACCATCCCTTGCAGTCTAATTAACCAGCTGATCAAGAGATTTTGATTTTTCTCACCTGTATGTGAGTGCTGCCTGGCCAGTCAACAGCCCAGAGCAGATAAGCTGCATTCATGAAGTCAGTATTCATATTAAGGGAGAAAGGGGGAAGGGACAGTAATTTGGCACATTGTCCTTGTTGTCTTTGCATGAAACTTAAAGGGAAACAAATCTGTGACCTCTACAGACATGTCTATTGGATGTCAGGCTCACAGTTATCTGGAAGAGACTCGCTGATGCCTGATCTATCATTTGATAAGTATTGTCTTGTAGGGAGAAAATAGAATCACTGGTCATACAGCATGCCTTATCTTTTAAAGCAATTGTCGTTTTCAAAATAAAGCAACTAAAAGAAGAGTAAGCATTGAAATTTTCTCTTTGATGTCATACAAGAGAATTCAGGTTCCTGCTATGACTTTGTCAAAATGCAGCAATGATACCTCCTTTAAATTTTCAAAAATATCTGTGTATGACTTTAGAAGGTTTTTGTGCAGCTCACTAGTTAGATGTGAATGTTAATGATATGAACAATAAACATTCCTTTCTAGGCTTTTATCTAATTAATGCAACACTAGTAAAGTTTTATGAACTGCTTAATTTTTTTTTTTTATACTTAGAATACAATTTTTGCCATCCCATTTCTACTTCATTTTAGAAACAGACCATTGTGGGCTGCACCTTACTGCTTTCCCTGGTCCTGATCTGAATTATTGTCACTCCAGTATCGCAGTCCGGTGCAACAGGGCTGCACTCTGCTGTCAGCCTGCTCTCGGTGTCTGTTTGCAGCACTGTAGTGATTGGTTCTACTGTTGCATGTGTTGATGCACAGAGCCCAGCTGTAGTAAAGCTTGTATAATATATTGCTTTTCAGTGTAATTACACCCAGTAGACACATTCATGATGGCTTGGTATGAATGTGTTTATTGTTCACTGAAATTTAACTTTTTTTTTTTTTTAATTTTTACAGGATGTGCGTTGTTCATCATTTGGGCTACGCTCTATCGTTGTGCCTTGGACATCATGATCTGGAATTCTGTGTTTTTGGTTGTCAACCTCTTACATTTCATATACCTAGTGTATAAAAGAAGACCGGTACGTAGAACAGCTAAATTGCACATGCAGTCTAGTAAGATGCAGGACAAAGGAAATTGTGCCCATGTTTGCTGGGAAAACCAATGAATTACACAGCAGTTCTTGAATTAGACAGGCATTCTTTTGGATGAAGTCAGTTAGCTACTTCAGGAAGGATCCAGACCATACGTGTGATCTGATGCAGTACATAATTATTTCCCTGAAGACCATATTCTTGAAAAATTATTTCATTTTAGAAGATACAATTGACTGGTTTTGGCTGTTTTGGTGGTAAGGAAGGGGTTATATTGTTTCTTTGCAGAGAGACCAGAAATGGTAGTTTGGGGTTGGTGTGGGTGTTTTTTGTGCTACTACACTCCTTTTAAATGCAAATGAAAGGTGAGATATAACTACCCTTTTTGAACATCTGTGAGATAAGCAGCAAAATGGAGTAAGGTGTGGGAAGAGCCACGTTTAGATGATCCTTTTATCCCATTCACTTCATTCATTGAGTTTTGAGGGTTGTGTCTGGGAATTTTTCAACTCCTTTTGTTGCCTTCAGAAGGAGGTACTGGGATAATTATCTTCAAATGCACTGTAAGAATATATTTGAAATGTATATCAAAAATACAGGATTCTTTCCCCTGCTTTCACCCAAATGTATATCCAGTAGAAAAAATCAATGTCTCTTGTTAGTATTATTCATCCAGAAGTCTATTCTGTTTCTGCAGAATGATTAGTAACACAACCTTCTGGTGGTATATGGACATCAAAACTAGATAATCTTTAACATAATGTTTGACTGGCACATTATAACAACTATTAATGAAGTGATAAGTGTTCAAAATGTTAATATGACATTCTGTAGTCTCCAAAATCTAAGGCAGATTTATAATGTGAAGATTACATGAATATATATGGCATTACATTATCAGCAGAATAATTCTGCTTTCACCCAAAATCAGACACATTCTGGAAATGTGTAACAGCTGGTACAAAACGAAAAACCTAGCTGGAGATAAGCTCTTCATGAAGTCAATGCAGCCTGCACAGGAAAGCAACAAGGAAACTAGCAACCTCCTCCTTTCTTGGCAAGCCAAGCTTAGCCAAGAATTAGTGTTGTTTCTTTGTATATCTAGAACTGAATGGCTTGTCTATTAAGACCTAAAATAATTTCAGCATTTTTCTTTCTATTAAGTTTGAGAAATTATGGTGTTTATGAACATTACATGAAAAATATCATACTATTTTAATCAATGTAACATATAATGTTTTCAGTAATTATTTTTAAATCAGGTTTGGTGGTGGTTGTTTGTTTTTTGTTTTGTTTTTGTTTTTTTTTAAACACCCCCCTACACACCTTAACACTAGTTCCTTTTCAGGTTTAGTTCTCAGGTCACTGTCCAACGATGAGATGATACAGAAAGATCTTTTTTTTTCAGTAAGACCTGAAAGGAAACTTAGTGTAAGATAAGTCTTAATCTTTTTCTTTTGGAACTTTTTATTCAAGGCACATAATTTGGGCAGAACTTATTAAGAGTGAATAATATTTGAGTTGTGTAACAGCTTTGGGTGGGACAGGATGAAAAACACTGTGGAGTAGAAGATCATCCAGGTTTAAGTAGGTCCTGCATAAAGAAGTTTAATATCTGGTTCTTGTTAGAGCCTAACTAAATACTTCCCATGTCCTGGCAAGAACACCAAACAGTTCTTTGCACCTGCTGAAACTGTTCAGACAGCCACATTCCTACTCCTCTGGCTCCTGAATGACCCAAGAGGAGAGCAGGGCTTCTGAGGGGTCTGGAGGTCCACCTGCACCTGTAGACAGCAAGCTTATGCTCCAGCCACTGGCACCTGAGATGTGGTTTAGCCACAGATTGTGCTGTTTGACTTAGTGCTAGAACCTCGCAGGAGCACTTGCACAACTAGGTACCTACAGGAGGCAAGCTAATAGGTCAACCATGCACCTGAGTGCAGTGCCTGCCATGCTATATGCTCATGCTTGACTGTGTCCTAACTTGGAAACAACAGCATCAGAGGACTGTCCTGGGCTTGTGCCTGAGTCCAGAAATGTTTAAATAGTCTTCATTGTGGGTTTTTTAATTTTTTTTTTTATACTCTAATCTGTCTAGTTCTTTGCATGACTCCCGTCACTGCATCTGATCATGGCCTAGGATTTGTGCTTTACTTGAAGATAGTGCATATACCAAATTACAGTGAGTGTAAAACTACTCATTTCACTTTTGTGCCTTTCTGAGTTTCTGGGCTGTAACTGGGCTGTAACATAGCATTGTTCCATAGGGAAGGATGAGGAAAATTTCTCAAACTAAAAATATAGCCTTAGAAAGTTCTAATGAAAATTCTGTCTTGGACTGTGAGATTACTTACAGTTGTCTTAATGAATGACAGATAATAAGTAGTTGAAGTCAACTGCATTTAAAATAAGTTTTCTGAATATATGTGCTAACTCTCTGTATCCCCTGTGATCAAAATATGGTCTCTTACCAATTCCACAAACAACAAAAGTGCTTAGTTCAGATCAACGACCCCAGCTTCATACTCCAGATCTTGAACAGAATGAAGGAGCTTGCAGGAAAAGCCTTCCACATGAAGACTTCCTAGACGCTCCTTCTGGGGACACTGGAGTTACTACTGGAAGAGCCACCCTAAACCAAGTGTCAGTTCTGTTGACTAAAAATCCATGACCACATCTTGACATTCTCTATAATTTTGGGTAGAGAACAACATAAAATCATGAAACCACCACCACAGATGCCTCTACTGAATCTCTGTTTTTCCCTCATCTTGTCTCACTCCATCCATCTCCAAGTTTAAACATCTAGTTTAAGCTGATTGTCCGGTGAATTTCAACCCACCCACCCAATATCTGTTTAAGATTGATAGTGACATCCCTCTCCACTGGCTGGAGAACAGGCCTACACAACCAGTGTAAACTCCTAACCTGACTTTATATAGTCGTAGGTGAGATGCACTTCACTGCCGCTCTCTAGTGGTATGAGGAAAAAAAATTAAATTGCTTCATGCTGATCTAAACTGTAACACGGTGGAGGAGTCTGGTTTTCAGATTTGTATTCCTGCCACTGCAGCTGTGGTCTGGGAACTGTGGGTAATTAGCTCCTCTGAAAACTGGGCTCTAAATACCTAGTAAACTATGTGAATTTAAAAAATAGTTGAAATTATGTGGAATCAGGGTAATATCCCAAACAATATCTGAATCTCTTTGTTACAGACTACAATCAGCAACCTTACTTGAAGTGATGCCTGGTAGTCAACATGTCTTTTCAGCTGTCTTACATTCTGTTTATTATGAACTTGAAGGCTATTTTTAAGTGCTTTCCTATAGAAAGCTAGAGAATGGGGAAAAAAAATTATTGGGAACTAATTTTGAATGAGGTTTTCTGTCTGCAACTAGTGTATTGCCTGTCTCAAATCAATTTTATTTAGTCATCCTCACAAATGACATTTTAAGGGAAGGAAGGAATGGAAATATAATTACAAGTTAGTCATAATACAATATGAATAATTGATATGTTCAGTTGTTAAATATTTATTTTATTAAATGGAGCATGCAAAATAGCCATGAGTTTCTCTTCTGACCAGAAGATTGTTTCTGTGTTTTTGACTCCTTGGAGCTTTACAGATTTGGCTTTTTTTAGTCTTGATTGGAAGCTGAAAGAATCTGATTGGTTTCTCTACAGAGCTCTGACTTGGAGCTCTGGCAGCATCCCAGAATATTTCAACCACTGCTGAACAAACCATTACACCTACCCGTATGGCTCATTTGGAATATGACCCACAAGCATGACTGGAGAAGCAGTCAGCTGTGCTTGTGAAAGGTGAATAGTCTGTTACAAGGGAGACCGTCTAAAATATATCTGTGGTGTCCGACCTGATCAGTCTTTAGGAAAGTGGTTATGCCTGCTTTCTCTTTTAAGTATTGTACGCTAGAGGAAGATCATGAAACTTGCATTATGTGCTAGTTAGGGGATTGCATTAGCACTCCAGGGCCAAATCCTGTCCTCAGGTCTGTATGTGTTGGTTTGAATTCATGAGTCTTGGGAGCTACTTGTATGTTCATCTGAGAAAGGAATTTATCTCTTTGAGTTGTATAGAAAGAGGTGCAAATTAAATTGGTATGGCTGTTAAAAATGAGGGAGTTCCTGGAGAACTGGTGAGCAAAACTAATTGTCATCTAACTTCACAGGTATAGGGAAATATTTTGAAATTGAACAGTTTAGGGCAATCCCTGACACCAGACAATTTCTCTTGCCAGTTTCAATTTAATCTTTGTTTGTTGGTGTCCTCTGGGGTGTTAAAGACTGTGGTATAAGGAACACATAGGAAATTAAAAACCTTGGTTTCATATAAATGTAGTCACAGGTGGAAGATTTAATTAGTAACTGATTCAGTGTGAAGCCAGTATAACTTGTGATCAGGCATATGTAAGTCCATGAGCCCTGATGTCATGCACCCACAAGTGCCGAGGGAGCTGGCTAGTGCCGCTGTGAGGCCGCTCTTGATAATGTTTGAACAATCGTGTCAACTGGGAGAAGTGCCTGAGGACTGGAGTAAAGAAGATGCCACTGCTTTCTTCAAGAAGGGCAACAAGAAGAACCTAGGGAGCTGCGGGTTGGTCAGCCTCACCTCAGACCCTGAGAAGGTGGTGGAACTACTAATCCTGGGAACCATATCCAGGCACATGAAGGACAAGAAGGTGATTGAGAGCAGTCAGTGTGGATTCACCAAGGGGAAGTAATGTTTAACCAACCTGAATGTTCTGCAATGAAATAAGTGGCTGGGTAGGTGAGGAGAGAGTGGTGGATTTTGTCTATTTTAACTTCAGAAAGGCTTTTGACACTGTCTCCCATGAAATCCTCATAGAGAAGCTGTTGAAGTATGGGCTGAATGAGGAGACAATGAGATGGGTTGAAAACTGGCTGAATAGCTGGGCTGAGGGTGATAGTCAGGAGTATTAAGTCTAATTGGAGGTATGTACTGTACACGCTACTCTAGTGTGTATACTAAGAGAGTAACCCAGGAATCAATACTGGACCTAGTCCTATTTGATATCTTCATTAATGATCTGGATGATGGGGCAGAGTGTACCCTGATGACATCAAACTGTGAGGAGTGCCTCATAAGCCAGAACATTGGGCAGCCTATGGAGTGTCCCACCCTAATGGAGGGACCTTGACTGGCTGGAGAAATGGGCTGACAGGAACCTCATGAAGTTCAATAAGAAGTGCAAAGTCCTGCACCTGGGGAGGAACAACCCCATGCACCAGCACATGCTGGGGGCTCCCCACCTGGAACACATCTTTGCAGAAAAAGACCTGGAGGTGGACACCAGCTTGAATGTAAGCGAGCAATGGCCCCTTGCAGCAAAGGGGGGCAACAGTATCCCAGTGACAGGACCAGAGGCAACAGGCACAAACTGAAATACAAGGGGGTCTGTCTGAACATCAGGAACACTTTTTTACTGTAAGGGTGATGGAGCACTGGCACAGGCTGCCCAGAGAGGTTGCGGAATCTCCATCCTTGGGGACAGTCAAAAGCCATCTGAGCATGGTCCTGGACAGCCTTGCTCTAGATGGCCCTGCTTGATCAGGGGGTTTGAATCAGATAACCTGCTGAGGTCCCTTCTAACCTCAACCATTCTGTCATTCTGTGACTATCATTAATCTTGTCTGAACTTTTATATTCTAGCCCAGCTGTTCTTGGTTCTGATAGCATTTCTTGGGCAGAGATTAATTTATAGGAGGGAGACGTAACAAAATGCTGATAGTGTAATGAAATTGAAAGATTAATTTAAATGTTTTGAGAAGGCAGTAATTCACATTTGATTGAAGCCTATCAGATCAAAAAATCAAACAGATGAAAAAATCAAATAAACTGAATGCTTTAATACAGTTGTGGGTGGTAAGTGTACAGTATCTGTGTACACAAAGTTGACAATTAGTTCAGCTATGTGTAAAGAAAAGTTCTCAGGAGTACTCTCATGAGAATTTTTTACATTAAGCCCTTGGAAACAGGTATTGGTGTGTGTTTCACATGGACGCTGCATAAAAATCCTTGTGGCTTATCAACTTGTTTACTTTTTTATGGTTTGAGGCTGTCTGGGTAAAAAGTGAGGTCTGCAGGTTTGGGATATCCTCTTGTGGAGCTTTTGTGGAAGTATAAAGGCTGAGAAGTCATGAAATGATAATGGCAAGGTCACATAAGCAGCCTTATATCTTACTGCTTAGCAATTTAATAACGAACTCTCTGCTGTTTCTGTGGGATTAACCCACCATTTCTGCCCACTGGACTGTCACTTCCAGAGTGCTTCTAATGGCATTCAATGGCCCAAATGTGGGATGGATTGCATCAGTGACTGAGGCTGTGTGTGAAATACTCCAAATATGGTTCCACGCATCTAGAGAGTTTCTGCTTCAGTTCAATTTGTTCTATATTTAAATAAGCTTGAAATATAACAAGGAAACCTCCTCTGTTTTCCAAAACTTTTTTGTTATGCTTGGCTTACTGTTTCATACCCACAGGTAATTTCTACTGGAAACGGCTCCGGGAGGACTTTTAATGTGGAATACATACATCTCTTAGGGGCTAAAGACTAATATTTTCACCCTAAAATGCTCTCCGTGGGAGGGAATAGTGACAGTTTGAAGCCTTCATGGGCCTCAGACAGCCTGGGGCCTTCCATAGTCATTCTGGATTCCCTACCTCCTCCAGCCTCAAGGTGACCAGAAGCTTCTTGGTTCCCACTGTTGGCTACCATCAGCTGAAAAGTGACTCCTGGACCCCTGTGCTGCTTCCTTCTCTCCTCCTTTGTTTTTAATATTGAAATACAAAAATAAAAAAGAAAACTGTGTAAACTGGAATAGTCTCACTTGTTGAAGTGGTGACTCCTTTTCTTCTTTTTCTACCTTGTTTTCTTGGTTGCTTTTCCTTGTACTCTTTTCTATGTGTATTTTATCTTTTCATCATCTGATTCTTATTGTTCTAATTTGTTTTCCTCCCAGCAAATATCCAGGCTTTCGGGGAGGCCAGGACACAGTCATGACCTGCTTGCATTCGTTCAGGAAAGACTTCCAGGCTTGGGATTGCATCCAGCATCCTTTCTCTCATTGCTGCTGCTTGAGTTTGGGTGGACCCTTAGATGTGGGATGGTCAGCTGGCACTGTTTTGTTTGTTTGTTTTTTTTTCCTCCCTCATCACACATGGTTTCGATATGATAAGGTTGTTTTTTAAGACTCATAGTACTGCATTTCTACTGCAAGTAAGCCAAGAATCCAAGGGATGAAAGGGGCTCCCAGGAGAGCCAGGAGGTGGCCAGGATGAGGTGTGTAGGTGGTGTGAAAAATACAGGCAACCTTGCTTTTTTCCTGTGTAATTCTGACCCAAGTCCTGTTCGCTGTTACATCAACAGATGTCTCAGAAGACTCCTTGTGTGTGATTTAATGTGCCACTTGGATGGAACAGCGTCTGAAGGCACCAGTGTGCCAGCCTGGCCAATTTTAGATAAGGTTTTGGTCACTCTGTCTTAGGCAGTGTTTATGGCTAGATGCCACACATTTACCACTTCTTTCCTTGCCTAAACATAATGAAAATAGGTTGTTTAAATGTCCAACTAAAGCATGTATGTGCTCCTACTCTTTTTTAACTAGTGCATCTGTGTTTATTGATGTCTTTTGTTTTTGCATTCCAGATCAAGATAGAGAAGGAGCTTAGCAGCCTCTACAAGAGAATGTTTGAACCTCTCCATGTGCCTCCAGACCTCTTCCAAAGACTAACTGGACAGTTCTGCAACATTCAGACTTTAAAGACAGGTCAAGCCTATGCTGCAGAAGATAAAACATCAGTTGATGATAGGTTAAGCATCCTGAAGTACGTTCTATAAAGCTCAGGGACAGTCTTGTATTTTGTGTGATGGTTGAATACATTTGAAAATTGTTGCGGTTTTTCTTAGGTTTTTAAATGTTATTGTTTGTAACATGTTATGGTCTATAGTCGAATAGTCTATAGGCATAGACTATTTTGTGACACTGTTTTCAAATGACAGTGATGTCTCTCCCTGGGAACATATTATGTCTCCACTGGTGTGTGCAGCTGCATGGATTTTAGTGGGAATTAGATTTGTACAATACAAAAGGCAGCATCTTCCAGAATGATCAAGAGATTTATTTGAATCTTAGCTAAGTCATCTTCTCAGTGCATTCTTGGGTTTTAAGGTTAAAAATATTGTGCATGAGGGAGGGAAAAAATAACTCTGCAGTAGATTTTAAAACAACAGACCTACTGGAGTTGATTCATTGCACATGTACATGCAAGCAGAGAGGGGCAGGTATGCTGCCCAGAGGCTGACAGGACCCAGGTGAGAAAGAGGAAAATAAATGCCCATGGCCAGGCTGTAATCTTGAAGCTCTCGCTCAGTTCTGACCAGTATTTTAACCAGTTTCTGTTTGGTAACAGGGGCATCAGTTTTGATAATTTTTCTTTGAAGTCATTGGCTGCTCATTACTGCAAGGCTAGTTACCTAAAGGCAGCCTGGTTCTGGTCTGTCTGTATAGCACAACCCTTTAGATCTCTTTAATTTTGCATAGCAATGTTCTGATGATACACACTACACACAGCAACTTGAATTGGCTAGCAGCCTGTTCTGCTTGGGGTAGGTGATCTGTGGAGGTTTAAGCAGAAATTAGGTTGGCTGATGGGCTGAAATTCCAGAAGATGAACATGGTTTTGCCTGTTGTGTGCTGCATTACCACTGTCAATAATCATACCCAAATTTAGATTAAACTAATCAATCTCTATGACTTTAAAATGTTGTTTCATAAATTTGTATTTCCAGAATGAAGGTGTCTTATCGAGGGCATTTTCTGCATAATATTTACCCCTGTGCCTTTATAGATTCTCCAGAATTTCGATCAACACAGATGAACCGGGGTGAAAAATTCCAGGTACACTTTGGATTAAATGTCCCTGGATATGAGCTGATGAGATCATTAAAAAACACAGTATAAATTTGATCAACAGTGAACTAACTGACTTGCGTAATTTTGCTGGTTTTCTAGTACTGGTGTTTCATGATGGACCATATCAAGAATAACTTAAAATTAAATACTGCAAAACGTATTATGATGGTGTTCACTGAGCAGTCTGGCTTCTGCTGTTCTGTTCTCTTTTACTGTTTCCAAGTTTCTTTTGTGTTAAGAGATTATTTGGGACAAATAATTTAAGAGAGCTTTACTGGAAAAAGAGATGATGTGAGCCGTCTCATCACTGTTTCAAAAACAGAAAAGAGAAAAATAATTATTGCAGTATTTGGTGTTACTAAAACGAAAGGCTAAAAATTCAGGCACTAGTAGTTTGAAATTGGTATTTATCTAAGCGTAATAACGCTTTCATTTTGAAAGCTGTTAAAGCAATATAAGCTGAGACCACAGTATTCTGAATAAATACTTTCATATGGGAAATAATAAGGGT
Source organism: Pterocles gutturalis (assembly GCF_000699245.1). Classification (NCBI taxonomy): domain Eukaryota; kingdom Metazoa; phylum Chordata; class Aves; order Pterocliformes; family Pteroclidae; genus Pterocles; species Pterocles gutturalis. The sequence goes on from NW_010110731.1 coordinate 10,700, forward strand.
ATAAGTCTCTGGCAGTGTAATTATGCTAGTACATTAAAGGATATATTATACTATAGCTTGTGGGGAAAAATACTGTTAGAGAAGTTGGGTTTTTTGCATAGTACTGAAATGGCTGTTTTGCTGCCTCTTACTTGTTGTTCTTTAACTGGGTATGTGTAATGATGACTGGGCAGTGGCTGGCTGAGTACATCCACGCTGATACCGTGGCAGAAGGGGAAGGAGGGAGAGCGACGTAGACTCTAAAATCAGTGATTGATGTCATATGTTTTAGTCAAATGGTAGGCTTAACGCCAAGGAGACAGAGTTGTCCAGAGGCGTTCACTGCGCAGCAGTGAGGCATTCTGCAGCATGGCCACCCTCTTGGTACAGCCTGTTTCTCTCATAAGCGACTGGGTCCGAATTGGTCCCTCTGAAGGGAAAAGGCTCATGCCTCAACTTCTGCCTGCCTTTAAAAATTATTGTCATCTGGTGCAGTGTCCATCCTTCACTCGTGATTTCTGCTTGTTATTGTTGTATAAACGCTCTCGGCATTGCTGTTGCAAGAGGACACGGATTCAATCTTACGGACCCCATCTGCTGGCAATGCTGCCAAATTCTTCCTCAGCCCGTGTGCTTGTATTACAGACCTTGAAGTTAAAATCCATGGATACATGACAGTTTCCCATTATTTCTTAGGCTTTATATAAATTTTTAATCTTTCAGGAGCTAACATTAGCTTGTAGTAGCAGAGAGCACCTGATTTCTTCATAGGTGTCTGAATTCCCTTGCAAAACACGCCGCTGGGTATCACCGAGCAATGCAGATGTCGTTGTGCCATTGCTGTCTGTCGGCACTGGGGGATGAACCTGGCAGGTCCAGCTGCCCTGGGGAGGGTGCCAGCGCCTCTGTAACTATCGACAGCAGAATTATAGATAGAACTGAGCAAACAGGGCCTTAGCTCAACTGCTAGGAGGTGGTACCTATGGGATCAGCAGGGCTGATGGTGAAGAGAGAAAGGTGAAACTTTAAAAAAAAAAAAGTCACTAAAAAACTCTTAGATAGAGACCTTCGGATTATACCAGTTTTTCCTGTTTGGTGACAGTGACATAAAATAAAACTAAGCAACATGTAGGCCTGTTGGGATGTGAGTAGTGTCATCACTGTAGGACTGACTTTACATGTAAATGTCCTCTAATGTAAATGCTTCTACAGTTTGTAACATATTTTCCTCTAATATCTCCCCCCAGGTTTTCTGAAAAACAAACTGGTGATGCTTATCAGTTAAAACTGAGGATAATAAAATCTAATATGTTTTACATTTGTAAATATCCCATTATAAGGGCTACTGAAAAGTTTTATGGCTTTAGGAGTTATTTTAACTAGAGGCACTAATAAAATGGTATCACTTTTTCTAAAGCATGTTTAAATGTGCTAGTTTTAAAGTATTTTTTAAATGTGCTAATTCTGAGCATGTATTTTCTCAGGTCACCATTATTGCAGATGATAACTGCAAGTTCCTGTGCTGGTCCAGGGAAAGGCTGACTTACTTTCTGGAATCTGAGCCATTTCTTTATGAGATCTTTAAGTATCTTATTGGCAAAGATATTACAAATAAACTCTATTCATTGAATGACCCAACCTTAAATGACAAGGTAAGCAACTAAAGTTTAGTTTGGGAATTTCTCCCTCCAGCCTTCCCCAAATGTAGTATTACTTCAATTTTAAATCCTCTTAAAGCACTTTTTTTTTTTAACCTGCTGCTATCAGCTGCTGAATTCACAGTCATTGCCTTTTAGTGCCAAAGTACGAGTCAGCACAACATTTCTATCAGAAGCAATGTTGGTTAAAGTTAGCCTGGTAATGTGGAAGACAGATGAATAACTGAGATTCAAAACTGACTAACACAAATATTTCTAGCCAACTAGTAGACGTGATAGCTGGTTGCTAAAAAGTGCTTGTCCCTGGATATCCTTTCTCATTAATAAATGGGTGCCTTTGTACAAAGAAACTTTAGGGTTTTCTCTTAAAGACCTTGCTTGATGGGGTCAAACAACAAGGTAATGTTGATTGCCAAGAAGAATAATTTTAGCATGTGTTTGAGAATTGCAAATACCAAAAAAAAACCCACCACGTTTGGTTGACATGATCTAGTTAGTGGAAGGAGGTATGAAACACATATAACATAAATAAATATACATACATATAAAATATTCAGTGGTCTGAATATAACTCATTTTTTTTGCAGGTAGAGGGAGTGTGTTTTAGGTGTCACAGTGAGTGGTTTGGGTGTAGTCTTGGATATATTGATTATCTTTTTCTACTTTCTACGTTTTGTCTCCTTACTTAGTTACATGGCTTTTCAAGATTTGGACAGTAGCTTGGCTCCTGGTGGCTTTTTTTATTATTTATGTAGTAGCTGTAGGGTTCTCATATATAATTTATTTGAAGAACTTTCACCACTATTTGCAAAAAGCTTTATAATTTTATAATACAGTATTTTTATATTCTGTCTGTACTGATTTAAATCACACTAACTCAGAGCAAAAATCCTTCCCATCAGCTTGCCTCTAAATATCTAATATATAGGTTAAATTGTTACTTCTGCAAAGTTGTGAATTTACTGGTAAGTGATCCAAAAGGGATGACTGCCAATGCTACTATATCACAGTCATCAGCAGGCTTTACTTGTAGTGTCTCCATGGCTAATTAGACATCGTAAATTTTTCTAATTTTCTACTGGCTATAGAAAGAGAAGAAAGAATTGTTGGAGAAACAATAACAATAAAGCACTACTTATTCTGCCCTCTCGTCAGTGAAATAGAGGATTACACTGTCTTGCAATCAGATCCTCAGAACTATTTCGGATTACTGTTTTCATCCTGCTAATGCAGTAAGATAAAAGTGATCTAGTATCAACTATAAAACACATCTTATAAAGAGTGTGATTAAAGCTGCTTTCTTTTTTCATATAAAAAGGAATTACATGGGAATGTTCTGTAATAAAATCCACATCTACATAGGTAGTAAATAATTTCTGAAGTATGGCATCTGAAAGGAACATGTAGTGACGTGCCTCCTGTGTGTGCATTCACACTGCCTCTCCTGGGAGACTGCTGTTCTCCACACTCCTTCTCACCTTGCCTTGTCAATTTTTTCCCTCTTTTTCCTTCTTTCTTCTATTTTTCTGTTTTCTTTTTTCTTTTTTTTTTCTGTTTTATTTTCTTCTCCTTTTTCCTCTTTCCTTCCCTCATTTTCTTTTTTTTTGGATGGATGGATGGATGGATGACAGCATTAGGGTGTCATGCCTAGCATACAAAGTCATCTGCAATAAACTTGTGCTGCTGACTTCTGGCACTGTAGAGCTTCAGCACTAGTATATATATTTCTTGAAATGGAAGTATAATAAAATATTGATTGTAAGGTGGCGATTTATATCATACCTTCTAAGTGTTAAAAAAAACACACCAAACTTTGCTCCTCCTTTGTCTTATCATCTGCACACTTTTATAAAAATAACAGCACAAGCATTTGTCATCAGTACATTAGTTTTAGGCTTCCTCGCAAGAGTAGTGAGTTCCCCTTCTATCTCCTTCCTTCTAAACCCCCTGTTGTGTTGCAGCTATAGGTATTGCTGTTATCGAATGGCAGTCCTTACTGTTTGAAAGGCTTAGTTGGATTAGTGCTGTGTTGTGTGTGCACAGCCTGGAAGATCAAATGGATGTCCAACCTCTTGGGCTGAGATGGAGGCTGAAAGGGACTTCCTCTTTCTGTACTTAACCTGTCTGTGTTTCCCACTGCATGGTTCAAATATGGCTATATAATGTACAGACAAGTCAGTATGAATAGAAGATGAAAATCCTGTTGCACGAGCCCTTCCTACGTAATGCAGGACAAGAACTGCCTGTCCAGTAAATTCTGATTCATTTCCCTGTTGCCAGCACCCTTGGCATGCCCTTTCTCATAGGCTTCATTGTCAAATACATGTATTACTGGTGTCTTAATGCTTTTTATCTGGTGACAATCTCAGCAGAAAATTTTGTAGTGGACTTCCATGCATGGGTGACATGCAAGAGAACTAAGCCAACTCCAGTATAGATTATTCATAATCAAGTTGATAGTAAAAAGGTAATAATATAAATTCATTGTTATGTTGGAAAACAGAAAAGTATCCATTTATTTGTAAGGAACGTTGTGATTTTCTCCTACCTAAGAAGATTTTCACTAATATTGGGAAAATAATCATTCCTCTCAGCATGAAATAGGATGCTAATTCCTGACAAAGTTCAGTAAAGTGGAGTTACCCATTATTACTACCTTTCACATACACCTAAAATAGTATTCTGAGTTGCAGTAATACTTAACAAGGTACAATGTATGGTTTCATATTAATGCTATGGTACAAAGACTTCTCAAGAAGACTACTCAAAGCAAATGGAAGCTCCTGAGCACTTGACAGGAAGAGGAGAATGTTTATATGATGCATTTCATCTGTCTTCAGTAAAATCAAGAGCCAAATGAGCATTTACTAGGAAGGAATTACATTCACTGTTTTCTAACATGATGAAATTAAAAGGCAGGAAAGTGAACAAGTTTATGTTAAGATATAAATTGCTAAACTCTATACATGGCACGCTCTCTCATTTAGCCAGGAGGACCAGGCTCATCATAAAGGCTGTATTTAATTGCAGAGCATCGTATCTGAATAAAGAATTACCAAATAATAAAAATCAACCTTTCGGTAGGAAAATACATGAGAAGTCCAGTGCAAAACACAATTAAAATTTAGTAACTAATCTGAAGTTTCATGCTTGTCAGTGTTCTAATTCCAATATATTACTCGTATCTTCTATTTTAATTTAAAAAAATTTACACTGCATAGTATCTTCTGGTCTAACCAGCTTCTTGGTTCATGAATAGCCACAGCTGAGACTAGACCATCTGCTACAGAGGGAATAGTTATTTTCATTTACTTGATACTTTTTTTAAAAGAATAATTATGTATTTTTTTTAGGCTTCAAAAAAGATTGATCGACAGCCTAGTCTTTGCTCGCAGCTCTCTGTGATGCAGATGAGAAACAGTATGGCCAGTACCAGTGACAGTGAGGATGGCTTGCAGATGTTTCTTCGTGGGACTTCCTCTGCATCCTCTCTTCGTGAGTGCTCAAAACAGTTTATGCCAGTTTTGAATAGAGCTTGGTTGATCATTAGAGATGATTGTAGAACTCCTATTTTCTTCAGTGGGAGCAGACTGTAGCTTTTTGGATGCTGCTGTACATCAGCTAAGTGGAGGGACCTAACTGTAGGGAATTCATAAGGTACATAAGACTTAGTATGCTAACTCAAGCTACCTCATGTAGATAGTGGCAAAAAAACAGTATGTATTGTAATAATTTTTGTCATAACGTGAATGTGTAGGCACAATATGGAATGTTTATAGCAATGGGGCAAAACTGTGAATGTACAATGCCTGTCACAGTAGTATCTCCTTTGGTCTGTGACTGGTGCTTGTAGAAATTAAAAACCCAAACAAAACTTTTTCTCTCAGCAACTTGGTGCTCTGCATTTCCTCCTGAGATAGTTTGTATTGGCAGGGTCTGGAGAAATGTGTTGTACAAGCAGTATTTTGATGCCACCTGGTAAATCTCCAAATATCCTGTCAGGCTCTCCTCCAGTGCTTTGTATGACAGGAGTAGTAGAGAACAGATAAAATGAGGCAAGAAGCCATATCTGACTCTTTGCTTCTACTCTTGGAATTTACTTATTTATAGAAACCTTCTAAACAATTATTTCTAGGCTATTGGGTTTTTTTACTTTCAATTTTCCTGAATCTCAACTTCAACAGTAGCTGGAACTCTGGAAGCAGTTTTTGAACAAAAACCCCAGAAGATGCTAAATTTTCTGATTTGGCATAAGCTGTTAGTTTAACAGAAATTAAAAGGATCATATAGGATTCTTTGTTTTGATTTGGGAAATATTATTCTTTAGTAATTAGAATTCAAATATATGAGGGAAAAAGTCACTGCCAGTTAGTTATTATGGTTAAACTCTCTGCTAAGAAGAGAAACTGACTTAAAGTATTTGCACTTTCCCATTTAATTATCTGTTCTCCATTGTGTTCCTCACAGTTCTCATCCAGCAACTCTTTCGGATTTAGAGGGCCTCTCTGTTTTCACTCTTTAACATTGTTGTAGTCTGAATGCCCAGATAGATGGGAGCAAAAGCCCTGCTAGTGCTTCACCCTACTAGAATGTCGAGGGTGACAGCTGGGATACAGTTTGATGAAAATTCTAGTGTTGTTTTCTTTATTTCTACTCCCTGAAAGGACATTTAGAATCACAGAACAGTTGAGGTTGGAAGGAACTGCTGGAGATCACCTAGTCCAACCCCATGTTCAAAGGAGGGTCAGCTAGAGCAGGTTACTCAGCGCCATGTCCAGTCAAGCTTTGTATATTTCCAAGGTCAAAGATTTCTCTGGGCAACCTGCTCCAGGGCCTTACCATCCTCACAGTGAAAAAGATTTCCCTTATTGCAACTCATGACTGTTGTCCTTTGTTCTTTAGTGCATGCGTCTGAGAAGAGTCTGGCTCTGTCTTCTTTATACCCTTCCATTAGATAGCCGAAGACAACATTAAGAACCCATGAGAACCTTCTGTTCCTAAGGCTGAATATGCCCAGTTCTTGCAGCCTCTCCATGTACATCATGTGCTCCAGATGCTGACCATCTTGGTTGCTCTCCACTGCACTCAGTCCAGTATGTCCACGTCTGTCTTGTACGGGGAAGCCCAAAACTGGACACAGAACTCCAGGTCCTGTCTCGCAAGTGCCAAATAGAGGGGATTAATCTATTTCATTGACCTGCTGGCTGTGCTTTTGCTAATATGGCCCAATATATGCTTCTAATATGGCCCAATGTTAGATGGATGGCCTTCTTCACTGCAGGGGCACTCTGCTGACTCATATTCCATTTTGTGTCTACCTGGACCCCCAGGCCTGTTTGTGCAAAGCTGCTTTCCCACCCTGTGAACTCATCAGTCAAGCAAATTTTGTACCCAAGCTGTAGTCCAAGTATCCAGTCCATTTCTCACCCATTTGGCTAGAAGGATTCTATGGCAGGCTGTGGAGGCCTGTGCTACAGTCCGAGTAAACAACATCCACTCTACTCCCCATCATCCGCAATGTCTGTCGTCTCACCACGGAAGGTGGTCAGACTGATCAGGCACAATGCCCGTGATACATCCATGCTGAATGTTCCCAGTCACCCTCCTGTCCTTATGGCTTCCAGGAAGATGGGCTCCATAATCTTCCTGAGGACTGAGGTTAGGCTGATAGGCCAGTAGTTCCCTGCATACTTCTCCTTGCCCTTCATTAAAATGGCCATGACATTGGCCTTTTTTTCTCTCCTCTGACAGCCATGACCTTTCCAAGATGATAGAGAGAGGTCTTGCAGTAGCATCATCCAACCCTCAGCACCCTTGGATGGAGCCCATGTGATTCCACATTCTTGTGTTTGTCCTGTTGATTTAAGCAGTCTCCAACTCAATCCACCTTTCCTGTAAGACAAGTATTGCTCTCCCAGTCTCTACCACTAGACTTGGAGAACTGGGAGGCCTCAAGAAAAACCTGTAAAGTAAAAACTGAAACAAAAATGTTATTAAATATCTCAGCCTTTTCCATGTCTGTAGTTCCTGTGCCCCACTGAGCCATGGCCTCACAGTCTCTCTGGTCTTCCTTTAGTTGCTGATGTACTTGTAGAAGCCATTTTTGGTGCCCTTCACTAGATCCAGGTCCAGCTGAGCTTTGATTTTCCTGATTCCATCCCTGCATGCTTGGGCCATGTTCCTGTATTCCACCCAAACAGCTCATCGATGCTTCCACTTCATGTTTGTGTGTTTGAGCTCTGTTAGGACTTTCCTGTTCATCTATGCCAGCCTTCTACCACGCTTGCTCAACTTTCTGTACACTGGAATGGACTGTCCTTGTGTTTTTGAGGAAGGTGTCCTTGCAGATCAGCCATCTGTCCTCAGGTTCCTTTGCCCTTGTAGGCCATGTCCCATAGGTTTCTGTCGGGTAGATCCCTGAGCAAGCCACAGTCCCCTGTCCTCAGGTCCAGGGTTGTAACTCTACTATTTGTCTTGCACGCTTCTCAGTGTCCTAAACTCCACCAGCTCCTGGACACTGCAGACAAGGTTACCATCAGCCTTCAGCTCCCTGATGAGTTCTTCCTTGTTCATCAGTGACAGGTCCAGCAGAGAACCTCTCCTAGTCGTCTCATTGACCACTTCTGGGAAGAAATTATCTGCTACACTCTCCAGACATCTCCTGGACTGCTTGGGCCCGCCCTGTTGCCTTTCCAGCAGATACTGGGGTGGTTAAAGCCCCTCACGAGTACCAAGGCCTGCAATCAGGAGGCTTCATCCAGTGGTCTAAAGGCTTCCATCTGCTTGCTCTTCTTGGTCAGGCAGCCTGTAGCAGTTACCTGCCACGAAGTCTCCTGTGTTGGTCTGTTCTCTGATCTTTACCTGTAAGCTCTCGACTGGCTTTTCACCTGTTCCACAGCACAGCTCCATGGAATTGAAGCCACTCCTTTGCATAGTGCACCCTTGGACAAATTTGCACTCAGAAGCCTGAAAGAGATTGTAAAACTGTGTTTGTGCAATTAACTAGAATTAAAATTCTTTTTCAGGCTTAGCAGCAGAACACTTAACACCAGTATTTCAGCTTTGGGAGAAAGTATTCTAAACACATGACATGTTCAGCTGTAATTACATTAATCCCTAAGATGCAGCCATGCTTAGAACATGCTTGATAAATACACTTTTCTCTGTTGTACTTTTCCATGGTTTGTGTATTATATTTTCTGGTGTATGGCATGTACTTTCCCCAAAAGAGGGGTTTAAATACATTTTATGATCTGAAGTTGCTCAGTCCAACAGTGGTTGGTGTAGTTGATACTGCCACAGCCACCATCCCAGTGGCAGCAGTAGGTGTGGCAGCAGCCCTCCTGGTCCAATACTTCCCTTACTTTTGGGGAGGCAGGGGGATTACCCATACAGCAGTGTATCATACACCTTGGGAAATACCGTCATTTATTTCTCCTTTGCATTTTGATTAATGCGAAATTTCTGACTTCTGTAAAAGGTTGATAAAAATTATTGATAAAAGGTTGTTTATCTCACTAAACTGTAACGCTTCAATCTTTCTTCTTGCCAAAATAGCTTGTTAGTTATTCCTGGGTACTGTCATTGCCAATGATGGGTTTGCTACCAAGGTGAGCTCTGCTTAAAGATTTGTATTCTATGTGGATTGTAGCCATATATGCACTTTTCCTCAGATCACAGAGAAGACTGAAGGAAAAAGCTGCCATTTGCCTTCGTGGTGTTGTGTTTTCAAAAACCTTCTCCTGGGTGCTCTCAGTGCAGCAGTCTTTTTTTTTTTTTTTATATCTGTTTTTTAAGACTCAGGATGAGGTACATGCTGAGGCATGCTGTCCCAGTGCTGTTCCCCTGGATGTTCCTTCTGCAATCATGTATTTGTTTATTTAAAAACAAACAGACAAACAAAATCCAAAACCCCTCAGAAGATTTAGTGAGGAATATGTGGAAATTACTTTTTTTAATTAGAAGAAGAAATTAATAAGAGAAACTTATCTGTACAGGCACTCTACAGGAATACTGACTTGTCATCACTGGGTGATTGGTTGTTGTATGAACAAAAGCTTCCCATTACAAATATGATGTTTGACTACTACAGTACAAACAAGTCTCATTCTCCCAATTTCCAAATTCTTGAAAAATTGAGCATTTATATTTTTTTATAATCCAAACTTTTTAATTATGTTTTTGTCTGTGCTCCAAACTATCAGCTTTGACTCATTTTCTAATGAAATTAATATAAAGGTTTTTTTGAAGTGTTTAGCAGTGAAAGAGTGAAAAATACTAATTAGTAGATCCCAAACTATGATTACTAACAAAACTGTGATTTGAATTTAATTAACTAAGAAACCCAACTAACTGTTCGCTTTTGTATTAAGGAAATAACCAGCAAGAGTTCTATAATGCTTATGGAGTGAGTCGTTTGCAGCATGGTGTTTTCTGTTGATAACATCACATTAACTCAGCAAGCATCCTCCAAAAGGTATTAAAGTGGGATTTGTTTGTCACGTGGTACTTGTGCTTGACATCTGTGATCCATCTGTATGTATTTGTTAGTAAATGGAGTTGATGCATCTCTTTTTCCAAAATTTGATTTAAGCAGAAATAGTTCAACCTGATTGCAAGGGTAGCTTCACCTAACTTTCAGTCCTTTAAAAAACATTTCAGTATTAGTTTCTATTCAATAATTCTATTGCTTGATAGTCCTTCATATACTTATTATTGATACAGTCTCTTCTTCTATGCTGCTTGGTTTAGATTACCCAGATGAGCTGGTCTATGAGTCTGTGTTTGCAAACTTCTAAACTAAGCAAAAAGTTTTGATTTGGTAATGCTTTTATTGGTATTATCTCATTATGTGTGCTCTCTCTGTTATACTCAGCCTGTGGTTAAAAGCAGGACTGGGTTTCATGGGAAATGCCATCTTAATAGGAGTTTGGGCTTAGGTCCTCTAGAGAGGGCAGCAGAGTAGTGTATGGAAGACCTGGGTTCAAGGTCTGAATCAATCTCTTGAACATCTGTCCAACACTGGATAGAGCCATCAGTAGACAATGCTTTTGTATTTGGAGGAAATAAGGGCATGTCTTTGAACTAAAGAACTTGACAATATTAGATCTTATATTGGATCCTGTTGAACAGACTTATGGCTTCTTATTTCTGGAGAGAACTAAGCAATTTTAAACAAAAGAGAACCAGTCTAATAGTGGCAGTGAACTATACTGATATAAAAAAATCTAAAAAAAAAAAAAAAACCCTGAAACTGTGATCCAGCATTTTCAGGCATCCTTTCACCTTTGAGTGTAATTTGTTGGTGTCTCCGAACAAAGCCAATTTTATATCCAAGTGTACCCACAAACCTTGGACTTAGACAGTTAAATGGACTATTCATCACTTGCTCAGGCTGTAAAGACCCACCTGTGTGAAATGAAGTGCTTAACAATTCCAGTGTTTAAAAATGTGTTTGAGTAACCCTTTATCATGGCAGTTAAAGTAGTTATTGAATGTCAAAAGAAAATACTAATACATTTTTAACATGAAAAGTTCTAAAAAGTTAACTCCAAACGATGTTTGTGTGAATGCAGTAGTAAGGTAACCTGCTGGTTTTGCCAGTAGCTGTATTTTGTTCTTTGTGTGTAACATATGCAGCACAAAGGAGTCCTCCTTCATAAATAAGCTTCCTTAGCAGACCACTTCACTGTATGTCTGATGAACTTCATAAGAAGTTCATAAGAATAACCCTGCAATAAGAGTATGTTAGGCTATCAGTGGTTTCTTTTCAAGAAAATTGGAATTTTTAGCTAGTATACAGATGACCTGTCAGATAAGACCGCTACCTCTTGCTCATTTATTCTAAAACGGTATTTCAAAGATTTCTCTATTCTTTTTGGTCATCATATTGTAGCTGTTTTCAACCTTCTACCATTGTGGTGGTTTAACTGTAGAAGAGGGTCCTGAGAGAAAAAAATGTCCAAATACAGATGAAATTTTGGAGTGGACAATGGGAAATAAACCTGTTTGGCTGATGTAAAAGGAGGTCTCTGGTTAAACCCTCATTTTATTTAACTATAATAGAGGCAGTTTGCAGCGGTAACTTGCACAAAAACTCCATTTAATCTCTGATCAGCAATGGCTTTTGTGTGCGCTCTGCTCTGGCAAGCTTTATGAGTTGCTGCTTTTCCTAAAAGATTGTCTTAGAGCAACGAAATAACTTTCAGCCAAATGTTACTTGGCCTTCACCCGTTAATCTTGTTTTCTCTATGGCTGTTTATGGGGGTACTGTATTTTCCATAAGTTTTACCTTATTATGCTTTTAAGGCAGTTAGGGCTGTGATCAGGTACCCGCCTGAGGTTTGCCCAGTACAACAGCGCATTTTTTCACGGTTGAGGCAAGTGTGCAAATGTACATGCCTTTTGTGTTGAACGATTCATATCGTCGTTTGTGGAGAAGAACTAGTTGGGTGAGTGTCGTGGTGAGAAAATGATCACCAGGGTCACAGCACTGGGCACCTCAGGATTTGCAGTCAGTTTGGGGACAATCCCATGCCTGTGGCCGGCCGCAGGGTTTGAACCTCAGAGGGACTGCGGGTTCATAGCAGCATGGCTGTCCCACATCCAGGATTTCCTGATGCCTGTGGCCCATGAACAAAGAAACCTTCACTTACAGAATCCTCTCATGAGGGAACTAGGACAGGATCATCAGATCGTGTACACTTTGTCACAGATAGGCATATGGTAGCCGGTATGCATTGTTAACTGGTATTTTCTTTGTAACTGTGGCAGGTCCAGGCCGGACATCTCCCTGCCTGAGAACTTCGGCAAAAATGAAGCCAATAGAGGAAAGTGTTGAGGATGATGTCTTTGAAACACCTTCTGCTGATAAGTTGGAGCTCCGGCAGCTGCCTTAAACAGATGTGTCCTCAGGCAGATCGGAGCTTGTACAAGGCTCCAGTACAAGAGGAAGAAGCTGAATTTGGGAGGAATCTGAAAGCTAAAACCACCTCTCTGGGTTTGAATTTATCACAGCATATGTCAGTGGCTTCTAGATGGAAATGTCACATCTTATTTTACTTCTAAATTAAAAAAAATTTTTAAAACCTAAAACTTTTATGAGTTTTATTTTTGTTTTCTAGACATGGGTATTTGCTTTATTTCTACTTTGATTCTTGCCATCGTAAAGTTTCTTAGAAGCTTGTATCTTAGTGTTTTTCAGTGGGAGATTTTGAAACTACATTTCCAAAGCCATGTTGCTGTTACCTACCATCACAGTTGCAAGAGTCTCATGTGAAATGGCACATACTCTTCTGCACCTACTGGGAGGTATTAGCCTCCAATTCTGGCATTTCTTCACTTGACTGCTTGACTCTACAACTGTAATAATGACTTCAATTTTTTTTTGAATGTTGCCTTTCCAACCTTTTTCTTCTTTAGGTAACTGTATTACACAGTTAAGCAAACACTTCTTTTTGTTTACAAGACAAAGTCTAACAAAGGACCAACGAGGTCACATCTATGCTACGCAGCCCCTCTGTGCCAAACACATATCTCTCTTTACAAAGCTGTGACAGGTCTGCTGCCTCTCAAGGAAAAGATGCCCATTGTGGTTTCTTGATTTAGTTTTTTTTTAAGATGGGCAAAACAATATGTTTTTCCTTAGTCCTATCTGTGGATTGATTGAGCTGTTCTGGATTAATCTTTCCACATGGCAATACATGAGGTACAAATGACACTTGATTTAGGAAATCCGGTTCAAACTCTCAAGACTGGGTAGCTCAAGTACAGTAAAGCACAGCCTCATAATGGGAGGCATTGGGGAGCCTTTATAACAAGCACTTGTAGCAGTCCTGTCTGTGATACATCGATGGCAACTGTCCTTCTGTGCTTTGACAATTCTTGAAATTTGATATGCAACAAATAGTATATTTTAATTAAACATAATGGCAAAATAGATACTACTCCATTTATTGAATTGCACAAAACTCCAACACATACAATAATAGAAGTTTGGCATAAACTCTCAAGCAATCAGAGGTGTCAGAGTCTGGTTTTGGTCTGCTTTCTGTCACTCCATTCTAAATTCTAAAATTTATCTTGACAAAGCATCTTTGAATCCGCCTCTGTCTGACTTATATAACCCGTTCATTCCCCCCTCAAAAGCTTGTGCAATATCAAAATGTGCAGATACACAACTGGAAGTTTGACCTGCATTGTCAGCAGTCCTGCTTTTGTGAATTTAAATCCAGTGTTTAGTATTACATCAATATGTCTTGTGGTTTGGTCAGTTCTGCATTATTAAAAATGTCGCACTGATGTGAGACATACTTACAAAATTAAATAAAATTAAGTGTAAATAGATGTAAAATATCTTTGTGCCACACATATGCAAAAGCAAGAACATTGGCTTCTGTTGGAGTTGATGTAGTTTATCATCTAAATCTGATTTGATGTTATCAAGGTCTTTATATGTAGAAAATAGGAAGTCCTTCTGCAGCTGTTGCAACTTAGGCACAAATATTTGTTGGAACAGCTTTTAAAGCCCCTGGTTTGATAAACCAAAAAGAAAGGCAGAAGAAGGTGTGAGTCTACTGGGGTACAACTGGGATTCAGCAACTCAAACATAAATGCATATTTGAAGTTAAACCACATTTTTAGTATCTGATTGTCAAATACTAGCAACTGAACAGATTATTCCATGAACAAAAATACAGTAGAAAACAAGAACACTGAATATATTAGAAAAATATGAAGCATTGTCCATGCAATAACATACATGCCAAAGGAGAAATATGTATCCTCTTATCTCCAGCAACTGCTTGGTGTAAAGTTAGAGTTTTCTGATATCATGTTTCTTTTAATTAAAATAATACCTTAATGAAAACATTATAATAGGATAAATTATAGAAATATAGGCTTATTTTGGTTGAGACCTCTGCAGGTCATCTGATCCAGCTGCCGGCTCAAAGCAGGGTCAACTTCCGAATGAGTGGAGATGTTGTAACAATGGAGACAAAAACTAAAGTGCTGCTACAGGAACATAGCTACATGTGAGGATCATATGTCTAAAATGCTTACCTTCCTTTTGGATTGTAACACAGACAGGTTTTCTAAATAAAACAACTCTGTATATTTTTGCAGGTTTTACAAAAGCTGTTCCAAGTAGTAGATTATCAAGCCGTGTAAGTAATGCAATGGTGGGAGGCTCTCAGGTCGGTGTGTGAAGGCTTCCTTGCTTTGGGCAGCAGTTTCAAGCTCTGTATAAGAAATGACATTTTACTCCCGTTCCAGATAAAATGATCCCTATGGATAAAATGTGCCAGTCAGAAGAAGGATGCTGCTACACAATTTTTAGCAGTTAGGACTAGCAAAATCACAGAACAAACTCATTTGACCATGCTAAAAATACGCAAAAAACCTCTCATCCTTCCTGGATTACAACCAGAAGATCTTTTGTACGTAGGAAACAGGTGCATCATTGGTTCCGTGTCTCAAGGACAGTGACTGTATCTCTGAGGTTGCTTCTTGACTACTGTGAGAAAGGAGGAGAGGAAATGGGAATTCTTTTACTTATGAGGAGGTATAGGGAGCTATGTCCTTGTCCTGATGTAATTTTCTCTAACTTCTGCTGGTTTTCAGACTCCTTTGAAGAGGAAAACCAAGCTGGTAGGATAGAGCTCATATAGTTTAGCAAGTGAAGAACCAGAAAAGCAGAGGAGCTGAAATAAAAACAGTAGTTTCCTTTTTTCTTCTTCCCTCTCTATCAGAATAATTTATTACGTATTGTTATAAATTCAAGCAATATTCAATGCCTGGAGAGACTGCATCTCCTGAACAGGATTTTCTTAAAAATCAGGGAGGCTCTGCAGGAGCTCTGTGTGCCAGCTGCGTATTCGCAGCCTCAGGACTGCCTCTTGTCTGCTGGGAACAAGAGCCAAGTCATCTTTATGCCTGCAAAGCATCACACATACTAATGATACTAGAGCAATAACACTGCAAATAATGGTAAATAACTGTTAGTCTACTGAAGACAATACATTTTATTACCTAAAAATAACTAAATAGGTATTTTAAAATTCATGATGAATGGGTAAAATGAACAGCAAATAACTTGAAAAACACAACTTGCTGCTTACCCCTGTTCCTGTTGTTTCAAATAGAGTTGTTATGGAGACAACAGAAGTTAAAACAGACTGTAGCCTGCTCTTCTGTACTGAATGAGGCACTCCTTCCAATGGCTGTTGCAGAACATAAGGAAAAGCATCCTGTAATAATTCAGATATAAAAGATGAGTGTTTGTGTGCATGGGTAGAAGATGGGCTGTAAACCCATTGGCAGCTCATTTCAAGGTGTGACCAGTAAATCGAACATGAAACAACACATACTTTCAAATCATAAGGTCATATTCTGTTGGTCATAACTGTAACTATGCAGCAGATGGGAATTATACTAGCAAACAGTTCCTTTTACTAATGAGAATGCTGGGGGGAGGGGGGAAGGAAGGTAAAATGTATTTTTTATTATTTTTTCAAGAATTCTGTTATTTCAGTGCATTTATATAAATATAGTAAAACACAAATTGAGTACCATGCTTGTCAGGGAGGCTGAACTAGAAGGTGACAATTAGCTCTATCAAGAATTGTCTTAGAGAGTCATTTGAGGCTCTGTGCTGCTCTCATAGCAATGCACTGCGTGTCTTGCTCGTAAATCGTGTAGAATTAGCTTCCCGCGGAGCTGACCCAGCGTCTCTTCAGGGGTAACTCATACACACAGGAGCTTGTGTACTCCTACCCCAGGAGGTACATCCACTTTGAAGAAGTTGTCCAAAGCTTGAAAAAATGAGTTTGAGTATTCTGAGAGGATTCAGAAAAGCAGCTGTAGCCCAATGCTCGGGAAGTCAGGTATGTAAAAAATGCTCCAGCTGTGAAGCTGGTGAACCTCTAGACCTTGATTAACATAAAGAAAGGTGCTGGTCACTACCCACTTCGAGTTTCTAGAGGCTGAAAACCAGCTCTCAGGTTCTAGTCCATGGTGGATATTTGCAGTGAGTAGCAAGCTTAGAACAGGTCAAATCAATGACCAAAACTATTTCAATAATATGAATGTAGTTTAGATAACCTTGGTTTTTAAATGGTCATTTTATAAACAAGCTCAATGTATTTAAATTAAAATAAAAAAAATCAGTCTGTTGAACTGGTAGCCAAATACTAAATGCTTTAATTTTTTCCTGTACTATTTCCCCTTATGAAACAAGTGCAACTTTCTCCTTATGGAAAATAGGCTACTTTATTTTATATATGCCTTAGAAAGTGAAGGAAAGATCTAACAAAAGAGACACTTCGGTAAAAAAAACTTAAAGAGTAGCAATGCTGATACAGTTAAAAGGCAAGGGCTTGGTTCTTCACTAAATTTCCAGTATCTAGGTAGAGCCTATTGCAAAAGTAAAGATACAGAAAGTATCTGCACATGCGGAAGGCAGCAATTTATCGAGCAACATTGTGCATGATAGGTCACCGCAGATAGATACATTCACAAATCATTTGGATGGCATTTCGGGAAGCGAAATAGTAGTGACACATTTTAACATTATTACCGGAATCACAGCAACAGTTACTTTAATTATTGTTTCAGAAATGTAGTCATAGGAAGTGCCTCAGAGCATAATGTTGTTTTTCCGTCTCTCTCGTGCCATGTTGGTCACAGCTGCTTCTGATTAAAGGGGAATGGGTTCTCAGTACTTAAGGGATTAATAAGAGAAGACAAACCATCTTAATTAATTAGCCCTGACATTTAAACTTCCTAAGAGCATGATGACGATAATGTGAAAGTCATTAGAGAGTGCAGAGAGGCAATATGAAAGCAAAAGTTGCAGGATTGCTCAGTATTGATTGCAAAGCAGTCCCTCTACCTTTTTGAAAATGGAGAGCACTACAGAGCGGCTTGACAACGTGGCAAAAGTTGATGAGATCGTGTTGGGCCATTTAACAGAATAAATTGCTTCTCAGTTGATAAAGTTATAACTACAGGTAGAATAAAGCATTTTCAGTGAGCTTAAATATCAGCTAAATTTTAGTTCATAAGAACATCTATTTGGCACTTAATGAATGTAAAATAAGTTACAAATCTAAGTAAGTTATGCCATGCCATGCCATGCCATGCCATGCCATGCCTGTGTTTGCTAAATACCTCTGCAAGCCTGAGAGCACTTGCTTTCTTTTTCAGACCTCTTTAAGACCTGTAAATCAGAGCTTGAGTAGAAATTAGGGCTTTGCACAGGGATAGATGTAAGTTGTGTTACAATCTCCAGACACTTACTGTAGCTATCGGATGCCTCAAGTGAATACTGTCCAGCCACTGCAATTTACTGTATTTGAATTCCTCCTTCCTTAACCTGCTCCTGGGGGATTAATATCCGTTATGGCCACATCCTGATTTCCTGTGCAAAGTGCTTTTGGGATAACAATTCCCCATCATCCTTTGTAGCAAAGAACAGATCAAAAGCAATGCTTCTTGACATGCATCCACTTGTATGCTACCGCATCAACACTGTTTTGTTCACCGCTACTCAGTGCTCTATTCTGTTCCAGAAAACTAAGAAATTTAATAATAGTATAAACATTTCTTGCCAAAATACTATGAAGAATTATGAATCCTCTAGGCTTCTAAATGCTGAAGAAAGCATGCTGTCTTCAATTTTTTAAAAATAATTTCCTTGATCATGACTTCTGGAGTTTTACGTTGCGCTTTTTTTATTGTTTGGTGTAGTTGGGCTTCTCTCCAAAGGATGTAGAACACACAGCAGCAGGCAAAATAGCTTATGATGAAAGGAAGAAGCAAAACTGATAGTCTATAAAATGCTCTAACGGAATGAAAGCACGTTCCTGTTCTTATTTCATTCATGTGGAGGTGAATTAAGATGACGGGTTTGTCTAGACTGAAGTAAAATGAAACCTGGGCAGCTATCTGATTGCATTTGCTCAGACTGAGAAGGTTCATATACTGCAGAGGTTCATGGAGAAAGGATGAGAATCAGCTCTAATGCAGGTGTTGCTAAATAGAAACCAATCCCCCTCTTTTTTTTTTTTTTTTTTTTCCACTGTACTAACTTGTGCTTGTTACACAAACAAGTTCAATAGCTTGAGAACAGGAATTTCTTTCTAGTAGACACCCAGCTACCAACCTGACCTGCTTGCTCAGTGCTCAGATCTAGGACGTTGTGCAGAGTCTCCCAAGGCAAACAGGTCCCGTACGTCTCTTGTATGGAGGAGCACAGAGCTGGGCACAGCACTCCAGGTGTGGCCTCACCAGTGCTGAGTGGAGGGGAAGGATCATCTCCCTCGACCTGCTGGCAATGGGTTCCCGAGGACTGGAAGAAAGCAAATGTCAGTCTTAGGTGCAAGAAGGGCAGGAAGGAGGATCTGGGGAACTCCAGGCTCATCAGCCTCATCTCAGTTCCTGGGAAGGGGATGGAGTGAATAATCCTTGAAATAATTTCCAAACATTAAGGACAAGAATGTGATTGGGAGTGGCCAATATGGATTTATGGAAATAAAATCCTTCTTAACCAACCTCTCAGGGAAGAGCAGTTGATGTTGTTTATCTTGATTTTATCAAGACTGATGACCCTGTCATCATCACAAACAAATTGTTGAAGTATGGGCAACATAAGTGGACAGTGGTCTGAACTGTCAGGCTTGGAAGGGTTGTGATGGTGGCCAGGCACTAGTGAAATACCTCTAGAGTCAATGCTAGCGTCAATATTGTTTAATATCTTCATTAGTGACCTGGATGATGGGACAGCATGCACCCTCAAAAACCCTGCAGACAATACAAAACTGTGAGGAGTAGCTGACAAACCAGATGGTTGTGCTGCTGTTCAGAGACCTGCAAAGGCTGGAGAAATGGACCAACAGGGATCTCAGAAGTTTCACAAAGTGAAGTGCAGAGTCCTGCACCTGGGGAGGAACAACCCCATGCACCAGCACATGGTGGGAGCCAACCAGCTGGACAACATCTTTGCGGAAAAGGACCTGGGCATACTGGTGGACACCAAGTTGAACGTGAGCCAGTGATAAGCCCTTGCAGCAGAGGGGCAACAGTATCTTGGGCTGCTTTAGGAGGATCATTTACAGCAAGTCAAGGTGGCATTGATCCTTCCCCTCTACTCAGCACTGGTAAGACATATCTGACGTGCTGGATCCAGTTCTGTGTTTCCCAGTGCAACAGAGACGTACATTTTGAACCAAGTCCAGCAAAGGGCCACGAAGATGATTAAGGGATTGGAGCATCTGTCCTACAAGAATAGGCTTAGAGAGCTGGGACTGTTCAGCCTGAAGAAGAAAAGGCTTAGGGGGAATCTTATGAATGTGTGTAAGTACCTGATGGGAGGGAATAAAGAGCCAGGCTCTTTACAGTGGTGTCTGATGACAGGATAAGAGGTAATGGCACAAACTGAAATACAGGAAGTTTTACTTAAGCATAAGTAAAAAAAAAAAATTGCTGTGAGGGTGGTCAAAAATTGGTTTGCCTGGAGAGATGGTGGAGTGTCTGTCCTTGGAGGTGTTCAAAACTCAGCTGGGCACAGTCCTGAGCATCTTTCTTTGAGCAGAGGGGCTGGACTAGGTCTCCAGAGGTGCCTTCCAGCTTCAGTCATTCTGAATGTCAGCACACTCACTACTTATGCCATGGCTACTGCTACTGAGCTGACTTACTCCTAAAACTTTTTTCTTTGTTTTCATTGTTTTTCCTGCAGTTTCATTCCTTTCCTCAGCTGTTTTCAACATTTACCCAGACCTTTTCTGTATTGCTTTTCTATCTTGGTTTCTTAAGTAATGTTTTTATGAAAAGTTTTCACAGAAAAATCTTCATGAAACACTTTCTCAATAAAAACTTTTCTTGGCTAAAAATTTCCAGAGTTTGGTCACTCCTGGCTAAAAATACTTTGTTTGGCTTTCAATAGGAATAATTTCTGAGGACTAGAAAAATCATAGAAAATCATAGAATCATTAAG
>NW_010110732.1:0-1979 GCF_000699245.1 Pterocles gutturalis
TTGGGGTGTATCTGCTTTTTTGTGCTGCTCCTGCAGCTTAGTGGCACCATAATGGACCATTTCTGGGGAGAATGAAATGATTTTCCCTTTCGGTGACCCTGACCGCTCCTCGTAGGCAGGCTAAGTGCCGACTCAAAAGGAAAATCCCGATTTCCTTTGCCTTGTGGTTCTTGAGACAAATATCAGCGGAGCGGGAGCGTTGTCAGGCTGGATCAAACCAGCAGCCTGTCGAGCATCCTCTCCCCGCCTCGGAAAGTCACCAGCCTCAGATCTTGTAGAGGAAGATGCAGAAAATCAGAGCGGGAGCAAAGGCTGGTTGAATGCAGGGATTTTTTTTCTTGCTGCTCTGCACAGAGGAGCTGGTGCCTGGCAGGAGGAGAAGGTGCCCAGACGGCCCCTCGCAAAGCATCCCCATCCCGCTGGAACCGGCAGAGCCGCACTGATGCAACGCCAGCGCGAGAGAGATGGAAATCAGATTTTTCTGTGTATAAAAGTGACCGAACATCATCAAGAGAGGAATTAGTTGCTGGTGAATGGCTAATGAAGCGTTATGAGTCACAGCGCAATGCTGCGGCGGCAGTTTGATCTCTGGGAGTTGTTTGAAATGTTTTCCGTGGGGTTGTTTTGAAGCTGTTCCAATCGCCATCGTCCCACGCTGCTGGGGACAACGGGGGATGTTTGCAAATGAGGGTCCCCAAGGTGTCCCTGGGGTGCTGGGTGCACCCTGGGCTCTGACCTCATCCTGGGGCTCTGACCTCAGGTGATGCTCGGGATGGTTCATCCTCTCTAGGTGACCCCAAAATGCTCTCGGCCATCACACGGGGGGTCGGGACACCCCATGGCACCGTTCCCGGGGGGGGACACAGCACACCCTGCGCTGCTCCGGACCCTTTGAGGATTGATGCCAGTTTATAACACGGGTGTTATAAAACACCCAAGGAGAACCCATCCCTGGGTTTGATGGCTGTGTGGGTTCCTGGGGGGGTGGTTAGTCCTGTGCTAAAGGTTATTGGGAGAGAAGCGTGGTGGGGGGAGCAGAAAATCAAACATTAAGGAAAAAAAAAAACAAAACAACAACAAACCAGGAGGCAGAGAGGCTGGGGGGAGGCTCTTTCCATCTGTGTAATCGCTTGTTTCTGACAAGGAGCCTCTGTTCTCTTCCAGCGGAAAGCTTTTAACAGCCCCGAGAAGGACAGGCGATTACAGGAGGGTTGGGTACCTGATAGGGTGCTGTTAGAAATCACCCAGCGCTGTCCTGGGTGTGTTTGGAGCGTGGCGATGGCTGATTGCCGTGGAGGGGGAGAGGGTTTGGTGGGGCTGGGTCCCCTCCAGAGCCCCAACCCGCTCTGGCCCCGCTGCTAATGGAGCATCAGCCCCTGGCGATGGGTGAGATGGGGGCTCTGCAATTAGTGGGTGACATTAAAGCTGCTCCTCGGGTGTCCTCCCAGCCTGGGCTGGAGGGGAAGTTGGTGCTCATCAGCAAAAAATCACGAGTTGTGAGTAAAACACATCAGGCAGGCGTCTGCATGGACTGTAAGCTGGGGGCTTCATTTAAATGGGGATGCTAACACCACTTGTTGCATTTTTATTCAAAAAATGGGAGCAGCTGCATTCATTTCCAATTGCATATTGAGGGTGCTGATTGCTCCTGGAAGAGCCGTGGGATGTAGGGCAGCTCATCCTACTTAAAAATCCTTACAGAGCACCCAGAAGTGTCCTTGCAATGGGAATAAACTGCTGCAGGGGAATTCCAGTTTGGGCTAAACAGCGGTGCAGCTCTGCAGAGAGGGGGAGAATACCCTGCGTCTCCGGTGTGATTATTTTTGGCTCATCTTAATGTGCTTGAAAGCTCCAGTAATAGTGCAAAAAGCCTCAGCCCTAGGATAACTTAATTAAACTTTACTTAAGAGAGTTGAATGTTCATTATTTGGCTTCAATTACTGCCTTTGCTGAGTCCCCCCCCCCCCGCCACCCGTTTT
>NW_010110732.1:2010-5923 GCF_000699245.1 Pterocles gutturalis
TTAGTGTAATGGCTGCTACTGCTGATGACCCGTGTCTGTTTGGAAAAAAGGTGCAGTTACGCTATGGTTGGGCATTACCCAGGGCTGCTCTGCCCAGGGACCGGGTTACAGGGTGAATTGATGATGCGTTGGCTCCGGCTGCGCATCCCCGGTCCCCATCCTGCTGCGGGAGCATCCTGCATCCGCCGCTCGCTCTCCCACCGCCTGGGTGGATTGCGGATGTGAATTCGATGGGTGGTTTTTGGCCGATTGAGATCGGCTAGGGACATGTTCTCAGCCTCCTTGCTGAGGTTCTGCTTTCACTGCTGGCTAGCTGGAGCGTGGGCTGAGAAAAGGGTTGTTGCAATGGTATTTTCCCCCTGCTGCCCATCCCTGCTGACGTGGGGCTCACCCCGGGCACGTCCCTGCCTGCAAGGCAACTGGAGATCTCCCGAGGCAGGATGCCAGCAACCGCTGTGCAATTACTTGACCGTCCCCGTGCAATTACTTGACCGTCCCGGTGCATTTACAGCCGAGCTCTTCTGTTCCCTGCTGGGGAGGGCAGCTCGTTTTCTCCAAGCCCCCGTGTTTGCCCATTGCACACGCAGCATTTGCTCGCACGCCCTTGCTCCCTTCTGCAGACCCTTGCCCTGAAGCTGGGGGATGCGGAGCAAACCCAGCACCCTGCCATCCCCAAAACTCCAGCACCAACCAAGAGCCCTTTAAAGGAAATGAGTCAAGAAACATGTCCGAGGGCAGGAGCAGTGCCATGATGAATTGCAGCCCTTGGAAAGTGGTTTTTTTGGGGTTTTTTTTGATTTTTTTTTTTTTTTTTTTTCCCGCCATTCACCCAGGGAGCTGTCGTGGCGTGGGGCAGGGAGTGCCGTGGTTTTGGAAGTGCCACCGTAGCTGCCTTGGCATTTGGGGCTTGGCCAGGGTTGTGGAGCAATTCCCCACATCCCCGTTTATCCCCATTTCTTTGCACCCAACCCTTGCACCCACCTCCCCTCTGGACCCGTTGTGCCGAGCGGGCAGCTCTGCAGGTCGGTATTGATAACAGACAATCAGCATGGCCACAACACAGCTGATCAATAAATACTTCTGTCGGGCTGCGCTGACCACTGCCAGGATGCTCTTGATCCAAGCAAGCATTTTGCTCGGGCTTTGGGGACAGGTCGGGGAGATGAGCGGGGCCGGGAGGCTGCAGGATGCGTCCTTGCACACATCGGGGGTGGGAGCGATGCAGAGCGGCACCAGCGCCTGGGGAAAAGCCGGCAGCGACTTGGAAGGCAGCGGTAAAAGGTGAGATGTATTTCTGGTGGTGCAGCTTCTATTCCCCTCTGCTCCAGCACAGGGAAAGGTGGAAAACTCATCCCTGGAGGGGGTCCTGGCTCAACGCGCTCCTCAGGCTGCCTTTGGAGCCTGGGCTGGCTGCTTGGCGGTCCCTTTCTGGGGGTGTCTGCTTCATTTTCTGGGTTTGGAGGACAGGGAAAAAATGGAAACCCGCTGAGTTTATACAAGGGGAAGGTTTGGGGTGCCTGGAAGGAGCATGGTGTTGGTGGGTGGCACGTCTGCCTGGCTTTGGGGTGCCGCAGCCCCTGTGCAGCAGAGAGGGGCTGGGATGCTGTGACCGAGCTGGGCTCGCAGGGGTTAAACGAGCAGAGAGCATCCAACAGGCCCCTTTTGCATGAAATTTTCCTCCTGCAAGTGGGTCAGAGCAGCTCTGCGGAGCTGGGACCTGAGCATCAATTTTAATTTCCCACCGTGCGCCGTCTGCGACTTCATCTCCTTTGAGCCGCTGTCCTGATTTATTTAAGGTTTGGAAACCTGCTGCTGCTGCTCCGGCTCTCCCCAAAGAGCTGAGCAGAGACACCAGCCTGGGGAGGATGGAGCAGCAGCAGCTTCTTGACACAACCGACAGTCGCTGGATGTCCCGGGAGAGCCGTGCGGGAAGGCAGAGCTGCCTGCTGGGGAAATACCCCCATCCATCACCCTGGCGTTTAAAAAATGCTGAGTTCACAGCTCCACCCCTGGGCTTGAGCCCAGATGGGACAAAAAGTTGGGTTTAGGGTTGTTTTTTCCCCCCTCCTACGCACAGGAATTCATTGCGGTTTGACGCCTCGCTCGGAAATGTTGCTGTTTAAATGTGTTTTCACTTGAATCCTAATTCTGGAAAAAGGACCTTTCAGTACGGAGTTGATTTAATTATTTTCCTCGGTTCCATATTCCATTAAAGCTGCCATGGCTTTCACTTAGCTGGGATGGAAACATATGTCAAAATTCCCAGCGAGTCCCTGATATTTCCACTGGTGCCCTTCGGAGGGGGAAAGTCTGAGCGAGCAAACCCACTTGATGCTCTGCATAAGATTTTTTTCTGTGCAAAACGGGGGGTTTTGCAGGGCTGATGCACCGCCCCAAGGAAGCGAGGAACATCTCCTTGAAACTCATGCTCAAGCTGTTTTGCAGTGATTTTTTTTCCTGCGTCACCAGCATCTCAGCAGGTCTCCATCCACCTCTTGCAGTTTTACCCTTTGCTTGCTCTCTGCTCGGAGAGGAGGGGATGGACGCGGTCCCTGCTGCCTGCCCCAATCCTGCTGCATCCCGGTGCTGTCCTGCCTCCGGGAGCAGGAATCTTGGTGCCAGCAGAAAATGCAATTGCTCCTTGTGCCAGCCACCTTCTGCAGGCTGCCAAGGCGCATGGAAACCTTTGCTGTAGAAATGAGCTCGATTCCTTCAAACAGCATCAGGACAGCTGTCAGGAAAGCAGCAGCGGGGTGTGATGATGTCCCGTAATAAGCTGGAGAAAAAGGAGAGGTCAAAGGGAAAGGGGGAGCAAGGGCAGCTTTGGGGTCCAAATGAAAATAACTCATTTTCTGCATGTTGGTATAGAGCAAGTTCCAGGAAAAGAATCGCATCCATATGGCAGCTCCCAGCCAAGGCTGGATGCTGGCGATGGGAAAGCATCCGTCTGGAGGTGGGGGGAGCATGTGGAATCTGGCTGAAACATGTGAATTTTATGATTACCCTGATTATTTCCATGCGCCGAAGAGGATTTTTCCCACCAAGAGAAGGTGGCAGCTCTGGTGTCTCTGGTTTCCAGGGAGGGTCAGACCTTCATCACCCCGCGCAGCCCTTCACCCTTCCTCACTGCAGCAGGGGAGCAAGGCACAGCGATGCTGCAGCCTGCCCTGCACCCGGGCAGAATTGCAATCCCCTGGGGGCTGGGTAATAAACTCCTCCTGGGCTGTGCAATTCCCAGGCTGGAAAGGAATGGGAGCAGCAGCACGGGAAGCCTCACAGGGTGGGATTTTGGCTCCGAGCCCGAGCAACTTGTAAGCAAGGTGCAAAGCTCCAGCGTGGCTGCATCCCTCGCACGGGGCCCCTTCCAGCACCCGTGGGATTTGGTGACGGATTCATCCAAATTAGGCAGCTCAGCATCTCCCTGAGTCCTCAGGGATGTTCCCAGGCTCCCCACGTGGGAGCGGTGGATAGGAGCAGCTGGAGCCTCGTGTGCGTCGCTCCCCTCCTGCTTTTCATCACTCTCCCTGCAGGAGCAGGGGAGGGGGATTGAGGTTCCTCACACCCGCGTTGGGAGCCGGGGTGGGTGTCTTGGGGGTCTTGGGGAGCAGCAATAGCTGTGCCCTGCCTGTCACCTCTGCGTGCCCCAAAATATTGAGGATGCTGTTTGTTGGCACTGGTATTGCCATTAATGCCAATGCCTCCTGAACCCCTGAAATCACCCCACGGGCTCTGCTCTTGGGTCTCCCCTCCTAGGGTGGCCCCCCCAGGCATCGCCAGCATTTCTCCTTTGGGATTTTTCCCTGTTTAATAGGTTATTGATGGGTGGCAGGGGCTGGGCTGCAGAGCCTGAAGGTCCCAGGCAATGAGGGGAGGACAGAAGGGATGGGGGGGGCCAGTGCAGCCCCCCCAAAGC
>NW_010110732.1:5987-11303 GCF_000699245.1 Pterocles gutturalis
TCCCTTTGCTAAAACTCTGGATCTGCAGATCCTGGCTGCTCGGCGCTGGCTGCTTTCCATTATTACTCTTGCTTATTAAATAATTATTGTTTCTCTTGCGCTTTACGTTTTCAAAGCACTTCCTAATCGCTCGCTAATCCTTGGATGTGTTTGCTGGCAATGGGGGGACGGGGACATGGACTCGGCAGGGCCCCCGGGTGGCACCCAGCTGTCCCCAGCCCAGGGTCCCTCCAGCCTCTCCTGCATCTGGCACAGCTCTGGCCAAGCCATCGCTCAATCTGCCATCCCCTCCATTTCCCCGCTTTTCTGGTGGCTGAGCACATAATATCCGTGCCTCGCTGTGCCATCGCTTGCAAATAAGCCTGAAAAATGGGCAGCGAGCCCGGAGGCAGATGCTTTCTTGGAGCGTGCTTGCTTGTGTTTTGCTCGCCTCGGTCCCGATGGGCAAGGCTGCAGACCCCTGCTTTGCTGGGGTGCCAGGAGCAGGGTGACAGAGGAGGATTTGTCCCCTCTCCAGGGATGTGCACGTCTCCTTTGGCTGGCAGGAAAGCTGGGGATCTCTTCCCAGGTGTGCAGGGAAGCTGGGCATGCAGCAAGCCCTGGTGGCAGAGGGTGTGAGCTCCGTGCTGGCATTTCCCTCTGCTCTTGCTCCAAAATTTGGGCTCTCATCCCTCCCCTGCCAGCCCTGCTGTGGTCCCGGATCACCCTGGGGTGCAGCTGGAGGGGAGGGGATGTGCTGTAATGAGTGGGAGTTTTGGCTCTGAATTTATTGGTCAGAATTTAGTCCTTGCTTAGGGTTTTTTTTTCTCTTTGTACCATCCATTGGAGAGGGGGAAAAAGAATAATATTCTGTTTACTCCAAAAGAGTAAAATTAGGCCAAAAGAGTAAAATTCAGGCTGATTGCAGTCGTAAATATAACTATATCTGAGCATTTATCTTCAAAACAGTTATTTTTCCCACTCCAGGTCCTGTGTATGAAACCAGTCTGTATCATATTCTTATTCCAGTTTCAAAAAGGAAGATTGTCTAATTAAAATAACAGCTAAAAGATGTGCATGTGCTCATAGAAAAAAAAAAAAAACTTTAGGAAAAAATGAAAGAAAAAGGAAAACCTTAGTGAGAAGGGTCCCATCTAAAGATGATGGTGCTAGTGATGTGCTCAGCTAGATTTAAGCTGAGAAAATAGATGTCCCCAAGTGTTCCAACCCCTGCAAGGTGGGGACATTTTGCCAGTGGTGGGATTCCCGTCGTGGTCTCTGCTCCGTGGTGGGAACCGCGGTGGTGATGCTGCACCGTGGGCGGTTTGACCCCACGTCGTCTTCCATCGCTGCCGCTCTTGGCAAAGTTGCCGATCGTGTCTCTCGGCTGTCGCGTCGCCTCCGGTACGGCGAGCAGGAGGATGGGGAGGGCGGGATGTCTTTATTGACAAGCAGGGGTTGTTCAGGGGAGAAACAAATTCGAGTTTGCAGGAGAAGTGTCAGCCTTGAACGTTGGAGCAGAGATTTACTATTGTTGGTGCTATTATTGCTGCCGATTTACAAACGTGTTCAGGAGCCGGAGCTCGTTCTGCCGCGCTGCTGAACGTGGTGGGAAACGATGCGTGTGACCGGAGGGGAACCGGTGCTGGAGCTCCAGGTGGGAGCACCAAAACTCTGATTTTTTTTTTTTTTTTTTTTTTTAAGCTGAAAACACACCAGCAAGAAACAGTCGCAGAGTTTCACTGATGTTGTTTAGTAGGTCAGGATCTGTTTTGAAAATGAGAGCGAGGATTCTTTCAAAGAAGACACGTTTTGCCTCTTCCAGGTTTTTGTTTTTTTTTTTTTCTGTAAGATGCTGCAAAGCCTTTGCGTCCCCTCCCGTCGCTTGCTTTGCAGCGGTGACTTTGGTTTCCCGGTTTGCTCAGCCTCTGTGCGGGCAGGCTGGGGCAGCTTTGGAAGCTCAGCATCGCTGCACTGATGGGCAAACCTCAGCCTGAGGACCTGGGCTTGCCCGACTCCCTCCTCCCTGGGGCACAGAGGGTCTCCCAGGGCCAGAAGCACGCCAGGAGCGGGCTGGCGTGGGGTGAGGCTCCGGGGCGGCAGCCTGACGGTCCCCAGATGACGCTGGTGGGCAGCCAGTGCAATCAATAGAGCTGCTGGAAATCACCCTCTCCCAAGGCAATTTTCTCCACCAAAGGTCCTTGTTAATAGGGCCAGCTGTCTCTGACCTTTCAAAGGGAGAAAAATGATGCAGGATTCAAAAGCTGCTGTTACAACCATCACCTTTTCCCCTCCGCCCTCTTCCTCCTCCTCTTGGCTTTCCCGTCCGTTGGCGGTTGCAGAGCAGAAGCGAGGGGGATCTGCTTGGGCACAAGCCCTCGAGGTCCCAGCATCACCTCTGCGCATCCCCAGCCAGCGCCGCCTTCGGCTCCTCTTGCTCTCCAAAAGCCATTCCTCTTCCTCCCAGACTGCGGAGGAAACCCGTGCTAAATTGCTGACTCGTCCGACGTGACTATTGTTCAATTATTCCCAGATGGGGCTGTGGCCGGAGTTTGACAAAAGCTTCTGCTTCAGCACTTTTCCATCTGCTAACCCCCGGCAGCGTCAGCGCAGCCTCGCACCGGCTCCCCGCCACTCTGCTCTTGCTGCCTTCATCCACGCTATCATTTCCTCCTAGGATTTAATTAATGCGAGAGAATCTTATTTCTCCCGCAGCACCAGAAAGCCTAAGAAATTTGGTGAAGATATCCTGATAGCATATCCTGGCTTTGGAGCCGCTGCAGAGAGCCATCCCGTGGGTTGGAGGTTGCTCAAAGACTCGGCTTCTGGCTGGTGGGAAGATGGGAGCATCCCTGATCTCCTTCTGTCGGATGCTTGTGAAGAAACATCATCGGGAGGTTCAAAAGGCAGAGTCTGTACAATAATTTCAAAACCTGGCTTCTGGGTGTTGGGATAAGACACAGAAGCTTTCCCAGCTTGCTGAGGATGCTCCTCTGCTTTATACCGGGAGAAATTCTGCCGGTTTGTGGACAGTGCCATGCGGATGGAGGGGACAATGGGCTTTTTACCGGGAACCTTGTGTTCTCCCAGCCCCGGCACCGCGATGCTGGCAGGCTCCGAGCAGGCGGCGGTGGCCCTGCTGCTGGCTGGGCTGTTGTGCTCGAGAATAAATAGCGCAGGAGCCCGGGGCAGGGAGAGGAGAGGGGTCCGAACCGGAGAGAGAGCCCAGCAGAAAGAGGTTATTTATGAGCCAGGAACAGAGCAGAGGGGGAAGAAGATGGGGAGGGGGGGGGAAAATAGCCTGGATTGGAGGGAAAAAAGGCTGGAAATAAAGTGTTTTTCCTGCTGCTTTATCTTTGAATGAAAGGATCCAGAACAAAGACCCTTCTGCAGCAACCGGGCTGGCTGGAGCTGTGCTGGGACCCCTGGGCTCCGTGTCCTGTGGTGGGGACACTGGCAGGACAGCGCGATGTCCCGGGGTCTCATGAGACAACATGAGCCCGGAGTCCCCATGAGCCCGGCTCTCAGAGTTCAGGACACAGAGGGGTCTCCTCCATCAAGCCAGCAACCGACGACCCCCAGCAGGACCTGGTGTGACGTTTTAACCCATTTTCAGGGTCCAGTTAAGCACCCAGGTGCCCCAGCCTGACACCCTCCCAAGGAGCCTTAATTCTCCCTTTCCCAGCTCCAAAATAAGCGATAACTAACCCCAAGCCCAACTTCTGCATGGGCAGGCAGAAATGGAAATATTTTTTACCGCCACAGGTACAGATTTATGGGACTGTACACATATATGTATACCTGTATGTGGTTTCCTTAGAGCTGCTGGCTTCAAGGGAATTCATAGGAGCAGGGAGCTGGTCTCCCAGCATCCCGAGCTAAGGCGAGGAGTGTGATGGGACCCCGGTGCTGAGGTCCCGGCTCCCAAGGCTTTACGGATGCTCTGGGGAGGTCTGGGTGAGCTCTGCATAACCAGAACCCACCCTGGGAGAGATGGGCTTTGGTGCTGGGGCGGAGGCTGGGTGAGCTGTCGGTGAGGCAGCCTGGACTGAATAGATGCTAATTTCTGTGGATTTACAGACGACTCACTCGACTGTTCCGTAAAGTGGGATACCTGGCAGGTTCAAAGTTAACCTTGCCAAAACCAGGAGAGGAATGTTAATGGGGAGAGGCTGCTGGGGGAGAGGAAGGATGCTTCCTCCCTTCCGTGGCTCTGAGGACATGCTGGCAGTAGCACCTTGGTTATTGTAAGAGATTCTTATTTAAAACTTGCTTTTTTTTTTTTTTTTTAATAAAGGGAATATTCTTCGCCTTTGCAGTGGTTTTCAATGAGCCAAGGAGGGGTTTTTTTTGCTGTATGTTGTAATTGATTTATTTTGCAATGCGATATTGTCTAACATTCACAGACTCATTTGACTAAATTATTCATCAGCAAATTTTTAAATAATGCAGCAACTTTACTCTCTTGCAAATTCTACCCTTATTTCTTGCTTCTTAGGCTGAGGCTGGAAACTAATATTGCACTAGTGGGGTCTTCATTGCACCTCGCTCTGTTAAGCCGTTGAGAACTAATGACTGGAAGGCCAAAGACTAATTAAAATAAAGCCATTATCCAGAGCCCAGCTGCACTCCCTGCTCCGATAGCTGTTGAAGCGAACGGAGGAGCTCCTATTGATCTGGCTGGATGCTGGATCGAGCTACGGAGGAAGATGGGTGGAGGAGGCTCTGGATGGGATCTGACATGAGGATGAGATGGTGATGACCCACAGAAGAGGGGAAAAAAAACTGCACAGGACCATGTGTGAATTGCTGAGTCCTTGACAGTCGTCATTGTCCCCAATTATCTTCAATTATCCTGCGAGGAGCGGAGGGAGAAGGGGGATTTCCAGGCAGCAATGCGAGGCT
This sequence comes from Pterocles gutturalis, assembly GCF_000699245.1. Taxonomy (NCBI): domain Eukaryota; kingdom Metazoa; phylum Chordata; class Aves; order Pterocliformes; family Pteroclidae; genus Pterocles; species Pterocles gutturalis. The sequence goes on from NW_010110732.1 coordinate 10,872, forward strand.
GGTTGTCAAATTTCCATAGCGTGAGAGATCCCTGTGGCAGGCAGAGCGGAGTAATAAGCATTTTGCCTTTGAATCAGGGAGCAACGTCTGATCTGCTTTCATTTTAAATTGCATTTCAAGCAAATATCCCCCACCCTGCCCCAACGAGAAGAATATAAAGGAGGGAGATGTGACGGTGGATTTGCTTAGTTAAGGAAGGGAGGGGAGCCCGGCTGGGGCTGCGGGATGACACCTTGTCTTCTTCGTTTCCCAATTAGGGGCTGACGAGAGCCTCGTGCTTTGCAGAGGTTGGGCAGGCAGCAAAACCCTGCTGCAGGCAGCGGGAATGCGGGGTCAGGAAGGGATGCAGGATCAGGCGGGGATGCGGGTGCAGGCAGGGATGCAGGGATGAAGATCAGGCAGGGATGCGGGTACAGGCAGGGATGCAGGTAC
>NW_010110732.1:11663-12598 GCF_000699245.1 Pterocles gutturalis
GGGACAGGGAGGGATGCGGGGACAGGCAGGGATGCAGGTTCAGGCAGGGATGCGGGATCAGGCAGGGATGCGGGTGCAGGCAGGGATGCAGGGATGAGGATCAGGCAGGGATGCAGGTACAGGCAGCGTTGCCGCCTCATCTGCATTCCTCTGCGCCTCTTTCTGTTTTCAAGTCCCAGGATGTGGCGCTGATGAAAGACAGTTAATTCAATTTCAACAGAGAAATTGATTAATGGACTGGATTAAAATAAATCCCCGATGTCCCAAAGCCGCGGCGAAGCATACCAATTCCCCCTTATCTCCCCTTCCTGCTCTGCGAGAGGAATGGGGACTGGAGGCAGAGTCGAAGGGCAGGTAAAGAGATGCAGCAGCGGAGGAGAGGGGGGAAGCACATCCATATATAATTAGCTCCATCGCTTTAAATAACATCCTCCCCAAATGAGTTTACCCGAAGGTTGCTCTCCCCCAGATGTATTTTGGGGAGGAGGATTTGGGATGGGGATGGTGAATGCCAGCAGAACCGGGGCAGGGATGCAGGGATCCTCCTCCTGCCCTATTTTCCCAGGTGCTGGCACGCTGTGGCAGGAGCTTGGGAGGAGGAACGGGATGTTTGCAGTGCTGGGCTGACCTGGTTTGGTTCCCCCAGACCCCGCCGGGGCTCGTCCCCGAAAGCAGCAGGGTGGTGGCAGGCACGGAGAATGCGGGTCAGGGCGGCACTGCCCCGGCACCGCAGGGAGCGAGGAAAACCCAGGCTGAGCTCATCTGCTGGAATAATGCTGGAAACCCCTCCAGCCCTCCCTGCGAGACCACAAGGGTTAAATCTTGCCAGGACAAGGCAGGCAGGGAAATACCAGTGTCTCCATTAGAACCATGATGGGCTTCCCACTGGGTTGGAGCTCAGTGTGTTGGCTTGGGAGGGGAGAGGAGAAATGCTT
>NW_010110732.1:12698-14146 GCF_000699245.1 Pterocles gutturalis
TGCCCTGTGCTCGGATGCTCTGCCCTGCTCTCAGAAAATCCCCAGCCCCAGCGATGCTCCGGCAGAAAGCGGGGCTGGAAGGGCGCGTGCGGTGCTTCTCCCATACCCCTGCGCTGGGCTCCTTGCGCCGTCCTCCCTACCTTCCCAAAACACACACAGCCTTTGTACCTGCCTCTGGCACCCTCCTGGCCCCCTCCAAGGGGGATGCATCCCCCACGGTACCCGCATCCCTGCCCTGCGCCCGTCGTGGTCCAGCCTTGCCCAGGGGATGCAGGAGCATCCTCCCAGGCTGGGGATGGACCCCGTGGGGATTTGTGGCCGTGCACAAACCAGGGTGGGCACGGATGAGGCAAGCAGCCCCTCGCCGAGCCCTTGGAGATGCGCTAAATATTTAGTGCTGTCTCATCAGCCTCGGGAAAGAGCTGTGGAAGGGAAAGCGCAAAGAAGCGGGAGCTTTTGGAGGCTTTACCGAGTCGTGGAGAAGAGAGGATTTTGGGATTTTGTGATTAGTTATATATACGCCTGAGGACTCGAAACTTCCAGCCCGGCAATACCCGCAGCATCCCTTCCAGTCCTGGAGTTCAAAGGCAATTTGTCTGCATAAAATTGGAGCAACTATTAAATAAGGACCTTTGATACTCTGGTGAGTGGCAAAGCACAGAAATGAGATGCTCTGAGCCTCAGCCCGGGTAGGACTTTTCCTGAGCAAGGAACCTGAATAATGCAGAGTCGAGATTAATCCCGTGTTGTGGTTTATTGTGCTTTGGATAGCAAACACAGGCGCGCGAGCACGGCCCCCAGGGCTCCGGGGCCACGTTTGCCATTGCTCTGCTGTCATTTATACCCATGCAAAGCGAACAGAAAGTGCCACTATTCCGGCTCTGCCGACGTTTGACATCCACTTAGCGCTGCCGCTGCGCGGGGAGGTGCCGGCGTGAGGATGAGGATGGGGAGGACCAGCCACGGTTGCGGGCTGAACCTCTGCCCACCCCCTGCTCGGCCCCTCTCGCTCCAGGCACCTTTTCCCGAGCGATTTTTTTTCCCTTTTTTAAATTTTGGATCCACGTGGTGTTCTTTTCCCTTTTCCCTTGGTCCCAGCGGTGTGGCTGGTGGCTGCTAAATGCACTTTGCCTTCAAAGAGCTGCAAAGCCAACGTTGAAGGTCAGACGTTGAATCTGGAGCGGAATGTCCTAAAAAGTGGAGCAGAAACGCTGCTACAAAGGAAAAAAAAACCAAATGGCCTCATTCTGCCTCTCCAGGGAGGGGACTTTGAGGTTCAAGGGGAAGGCAGGAGCTGGCAGGAGTCTGGCTGGAAGGGGGATGGAAGGATTTTGGACTTGCTGGGGGCAGAGCTGGAGCTTTGCGCGGCTGCAAAGCCACCCGCTGCTCGGAGCAGCCGGGGTCCGGGTGGCAACGCAGCAGGGACATCTGGGCTTGCAGGGCAACTC
>NW_010110732.1:14630-14966 GCF_000699245.1 Pterocles gutturalis
AGGGCGGGGCCTTTGCGCGGCTGCAAAGCCCCCCGCTGCTCGGAGCAGCCGTGGTCCGGGTGGAAACGCAGCAGGGACATCTGGGCTTGCAGGGAAACTCCCTTCTCCAACACCTTGGGATGTGCCAAAAGGAGACTGGGATTTAAAACCCCATCACTGGGAATACGAGCATCACCACCGACCCCCTGGGAATGGCCCTGACCCAACCCAGGGAGCAGCCTGGGAATTAAAAAGCTCAAAAAAGGTTTTGATTAATTTTGTTCTTTTTCCATCTTCTCTGCATGGCTCTGAAGTGGGGCGGTGTATGCACCCTGGGTGCATCTCGCCCTTTCCATC
>NW_010110733.1:0-43919 GCF_000699245.1 Pterocles gutturalis
TTTGGGGTTCCAAAAAAACCCCCCAAAACCAGCCAAAGCTGCAGGTACCGCGGCTGCTGTCCTTGGCACCTGTTTGTGAGCGCTGCTGCTGGGCCCGCTGCGGCCCTGGGTGCGAGGGGGGGAAACTCCCGGGAGCATCCACACGCCCTGTAAATATGAAACGTGGAGTTAAGGTTCATGGACTTCACAGAACTATGCAAGCAGATCACGCATTAAATCCAGAAGGCTCAAAACTCATCTCCCAGTGCTGGGGTGGCTGGGTGATGTACTCCCAGGTGAGCCGCAGTACCAAAGTCTCACTCAGCCCCTTACACAAATCCTGTAAATCTACCAAGTTTTAATTATGCTCCTGACTCCTGTTGTAGGCATGGAAAGCAGAGGGGAACTTCTTTGAAATTAGCCTTCTCCAAGAGACTTGGATTTACAACTCTCCAAAATCATGTAGTTTGGTAGCGTTTCTGTTTCAGGGCTCAAATTTTGGTGTCTGTTTTTACCTGACATACAGACAAGCAGGTTCATCATTTGGATTGCCCTTGTGTTGTTACGTGTGCCTATGCACACCTCTAGCAGATCCAGGTTTTCCCTGTTACTTTCAGGATCAAATAACCTTCCAACTCAGGAGTTTTTGCTTCACTGACTGCGAGTTGAATTTGAATAAAGGACCTGGCACTTGTCTGAGTAACCTCTTCAGACATATTACTTTTTACTTCCATATTTAATGTCTGGTGATAGACACACAGTCTAGAGAAACCTTAATTTCCCTGTCTGCTTCAGACAGAGACTAAAGTTCTCCATCTCACTTAACAGCAAAATGTGCTCCCGAGCTCATCTCTGCCCTGCTGCAGATCCCTGCAACTCAGGCACCGAAGAAAGACCTGCCTGTCTGTAACACTCATGCTGATCAGCTTCTGCTCTTAGCTGAGAGTACATAATCTGTGGCTTTTGTAGCACATTTGGGTCTTTCTGAAACGCCTGTCAGCAGATAGTGTATCACTCAGGATATCACACTGCTGAAGTCAAATACAATCATTGCTCCAAAAGGAACTTTATGGTTTATCCAATTCAAAGACCTTATTAAGAGAAATTATAATCTGTTGAGAACTACAAGATATATATTTGCAAAGTCAGTTAGCTACGTAGTTGCATAGTAAAATCATTTAATCACGGGTCAGAATAGGTGCGTACACATTAATCCCATAAAGCAAAAATACCTTCACCACGTGTTAATGTAGTTGATAGATCAGAATTACTCCTCTGGAAATAAAAGAGGCTGCATCCTGTTAAAATTCCCACATCCCCATGGCAAATTTTATTTCCTTTTGAGTTCAGTTGTAAAAATTGGAAGCAAGGAAATTCACAGGCCGAAACACTGTCTAGATAACATTAAGGGGCATGTTGCTTCCAAAGCCCTGCGTGGGTTTTAGCCACATGTCTCCCACTGATTTTAATGGGATTTGCATGGCTAAAATCCTATGCAGTGCTTTGAAAATGTATCCCTAAGGGTCTGTCATGAATTCATAAAGCCCCAGAATTTCTGAGTTAAAACCAAAATACAGTGTTGGCTGATTTTAAAGGCTTGTTACCACTCTCCTAATTAAAATACAGCTTAGTTCAGTAAAAGGTCTAGTTTAGTTTGTGTATAGTGTGTACGTGTACAATATAATTCTAGTAAGTATATAATTTAAATGGTTGTGTTATTTACACTACAAAAGAGCTGTGTTATATGCACTTTCTAATTTTCATAACACTTTCATTATACATTGGGTAGTAAGGCCCAAACAATGAATAAAATTGCTACTGTTCTTTCAATGAGCTCGTAAATGTCACTGAAGAAATTGCTGTCATGTTAAGGGTGAGTTGGTTTTGTAGTGCACTTACACTACTTATTGACAGAACAGTTTGTTGCAATGTAAGATTACTACATTTTTCTTTAAAAATGTTTTACATAGCATTATATCATTAAGGATCAAGAAAACCAGAAACACAAATCAATATCTCACAAAATGTTGGGTTTCTGACGAATGCACAAAATTAAGGAAAGTCAATGGGAAGGCTTCGTCCTTTTCATTCTTGTGCCTCACAGGAAGGCTCTCAGGTCAACATTGTCATTATATTAAGCAGCCCATGAATAGCCAGTATGTCAGGTCATTGGTAGCAAACTGGCGCTACGGACCGTAAGCCAATTTCTTAATACTTTGCATTACCATGCCCACAAAATTTGCAGGTATAGTTGTCTTTATCTTCAGAGCTCCAAATGTGTTCCTGCATACTGTCTCCTCTTTCAGCTGCACTCATTACGGAGTTGGATAATGTTATATTTGATAACTACCAGATAGGACGAAAGCCCTAGTCTCATGGAGCTCTCAGGGCAGGCAGGCATTTTAGCATGTTTGCATTTGTCACATTAGATATTCGATAGGTGGTTAATGAACACACGTAAAGAAATCTGATTTTGTGCAAGCAAACAAATGCACCTGAAATATTTGCCAGTACAATCAATAGGTATAAGAAATTGCAACCCAGCTTTGCAATTGTGTCCATTTCTTCTGCCAAACTTAAAAAAATCACCAGAATCATCTTTCTCCCTGGTCCAGGGGCAGAATAAGTCTTGGGAGCATTAGTCTTAAAAACAGATTTGGGAAAGAACCGGCTTTCCAGATTCCAAGTTAAGCAATAGTACAGCACAACAAACTTTCTTGACATCATCAGCAGAACTAGTCCAATGCGCAAAAGCAAATCACCTCCCAGCAATCCAGACCTTTTAAAATTTCTCATTTAATGTTTTACTACGAACAAGACTCTTAATGCATTGAAGTTACCCTGATGGATAAATAAGCCCTGGCAGGTGTTTCATCTTTAGTGATGACTGGTTCCATAGCTCAGTGGTCCACAAACTGTAGCCCATGGCTCTGTAGTGGCCCAAAATCCTCGGATAAGCAGTCACAAATGGACTGTAGACTATAATAAAAAGAAAAACACACAAACCTACACTGTGTCCAAGCATTGCATGCTGCTGTTTTCCATGCAGCTTTTCTGATTTGCCAGGAGGAAGTTTTCAGCAAAGTGCAATTTGCACAGTTGCTCTGGGCCCTGCTTTGAAAAATGCCCTGGTAGGTCCCTCAAAGGCCACATGGCAGCTGAGGGTTAAAGGTGGTTCACTGGTCTAGAAAAACCTTGGGGGGTATAGCCTTAGCTAATTCTGGGCAATGTATTTTCTCTGAAATCATCAACCCTTGCATTTTAACTCTGATACTCATTACCGTTCTTTTAAAATACCATAAAAATTAAAGATAACAGAGCATGAACCCTGAAAGGCAATATCCCTTGGCCTCACATATGCATAAGATTTCTCCTCCTCTCCTTTTTTCTTTTCCTTTCTTCCTCCCCTCTCATCTCTCTTCTCGTTGATTGGTCTTTGATAAACAATAACATACAAGATGCAAAACTCACACAGGCAATCAAACACACACGACTAATACCGTATAAGAGGCAGTGTCTATGCACTGCTGTGAGCTGCCCTGTTCTTCACATGTTTTGTTTTTAATTTAGATCCCTGAGGAATTTTTCTGTTTGCCAGAGACACATTGGACCTTTCTGATTGAATGTTTTAATTCTTCCAGGAAAAAAAAAATACACCTCTTTGATTTTGAAAGAAAATTGTAATCTCTGTTGTCATCTCTGAGTCCCTCTTTGTCAGCAAGAATGGAAGAATATGCTCTGATCAAATATTTGGGTGTGTGCTTTTCACTCTGAAGCTGAGGACCTAAGCTTCAGGATGTATCTTGGATGGTGGCCAGGTTTAGATCCCTAATAATTTAGAACAATAGCCACCTGCTTCAAAGGGGGGAGAATAGATGTAACATTCTTTCTGTTCACTAGTTTAGAACCAGCAAAATCTTCTACTGCATCAAATTGAAATGTAATAGCTGTAAGGCTGAGAATTGAAAACTTGCACTAAGCACTTCATTGCTGCAGGCTTTTAATTTTTTTTTTTCTGTTAAAAAGTGTAGCCTTACAATGCCTTTTCAGATCTCCGAGTTACGTACTTTGCCTCATAAGACCTGTTGCTTAAGAGATGTAAGGCCTTTTGATGAGGTCTAAACAGAATGTGTGTTTATACACATCCATCATTAGATATGTAGATTTCCAAAGCTGAAATATCTATATGTCTGTTTTAGAAATTCTTACAGCTCTAATATCCATGCAACTTCTACTACAGTATTTTAGACTAAAGACCATCCCAGATCAATCCACACCCATTTCAGACCCAAGCAGATTTTAAACACCGTGTCATCCATCTTTGAAGAAATAAATATCATAGAATCATAGAATCATAGAATGGTTTGGGTTGGAAGGGACCTTAAAGATTATCTAATTCCACCCCCCCTGCCATGGGCAGGGACACCTCCCACTAGCCCAGGTTGCCCAAAGCCTCATCCAGCCTGGCCTTGAACCCCTCCAGGGATGGGGCATCCACAGCTTCCCTGGGCAACATGTCCCAGTGTCTCACCACCCTCACAGGAAAAAACTTCTTCACAATGTCTAATCTAAACCTACTCTCTTTCAGCTTAAAACCCTTACCCCTTGTCCTATTGCTACACTGCCTGATAAAGAGTCCCTTCTCATCTTTCCTGGAGACTCCCTTTAAGTACTGGAAAACGCAGGAAAATAGTCTTTTTCTGACCATCAGTTGCAAAAGGAAAAAAAGCACCTTTGCAGACACATGAGATGGAAGCTTGGCGAAGGCCATCTTCAGAGAGCAGCACGGCTCCTTGGATTGCTTTTGAAGCCACACAAGCTTCCCCCAACAGTGTTTCACTGCAAACGCAGCATGTGTCCCGCATCTCCACCAGGACCATCAGACTCTTTCATTCTCCAAGTGAAACAAGGGTTTTGTCACCTGTATTTTGAGTTTCCTTCAAAGGGCCCAGCTGGCCTACAGCAACAAACAGCTGGGAGGATGGTTTGATGGCTTATTTCAGGCCACCAGTAGGTCCCAGGAGATGGGCTGAGTAGCATTTGTGGCATACAGGATGAGCTGGGTTCAGGTGCTTGGGAAAATACAAAAGTAAAGCTAGCTTTGCAGGCAAAGGCAAGGAGGAGGATTTAGTGCAGCAGCCACAGGGACGGGGCTGAATCTCAGCAGCAGGACACCGACCCACCCTGCAGGGCCATTTGGAGATGCTGGAGAGCGGCACGAGGGGGCTGGGCTGCAGCACGCTGCCCGGGGCAGGAGGACTCAGTTGCAGGTGGGCACAGGGGGACCAAGCCCTCCTGGGCAGGAGGTGCACGTGTAGCTTCTAATTAGAGGTTTCCTAGCAGATTCACTAAGGCAGTGCCTGAGGACTGCCCTCGCACAGTCTGCTTTACTGGAAAAGGGTCATATCTGCTCCAGGAGATGGTGTCTCTTCTGTGCTTCTCCAAGCAGAGTCAGAGGTTCAGGCTTCTTTCAGCTAACCCAAGAGGTGCCAGCCTGACACCCCCCCAGGGAAAGGGAGTACCTCTAGCTTCCCATCTTTGGGCAATAGCTCTGAGTTGGATCTTTTTGATTTATCCTTCTAAAATTCTTCTTTTACAGTTCTGTAGGCAAAAAATTTATTTCTGGGGAAGGAACAAGGAAAGAATACTAAAAGAGATGTTTGAAGATATACAATTTTCTTCTTTTAGATGCTCAAAGTAATTTACTGGGCAAGAAGAGAAAAAAAAAAAAGACTGTATATTTCCCCCTCCACAGAATCTAGAGGACATGCCTTAGAACTGGTCCAAAAGAACTTGTAATAGAAGAGGAGTATATGGTGGTTTCATGTTTCTGAGGGCTTTCATGAATGGTGAGAATGATTGTCAGTTCATGTAGATTCAAAGATGGGTTTTTTTTCCTTAACTGCTCCTTGAACAGCACAGTCCATATCTGACAAGTTAGAAGCATTAGAGAATAAATTCACAGAGATGAAAATAGAATTTCCAAAAAAGTTTTCCTTAGACTTCAAAGCAGATAAAAAGGATTCAAGGAAGTTTGATCTTTATTTTATAAGTATGTACAAGAGAAGGCGAGAAAGAAGGCAACAGTCAAAGAAAAGCCTAGTTTAATATTTCTCTTGTGGGCATACATAATGAGAAGTGGAATGCCATAGTTCCCCAGTGTTCATAGGGTAGCAATTCACTGCCATGAAATTATATCTGGCTTCTTAGAAAATTCCTTCACTTCTCTGTGCTTGTCTGAGGTATGACAACCTGCTCTTGAGGCTTGTAGATGTTGAGCTATAGTGGATGGATTATTCCTAGAAAAATTAAAACCTAACACAGATGTAATAATTTTTTAAGTTTTCCACCTGAACAGCAGTATATTTTCTCTAGAAAAACTAGTAGAGAAATTAATTTTTAAAGCAAAACTTTGTAAAGCCTTTCACTTTATAAGTTAGACAAAAAAGAATGGGTGAAAAGTATTGCTATTTGAGCAAAAGAGCTTTTCAAAGTTTTAGCATTTGCAAAAAAAAGAAAAAAAAAAAAAAAAACACTGATGTAAATATGTCGACAAAATGGCAAACAATGCATAAAAAAATAAGGCTAAAAAAACCAGAAGCAGAATGCTTTCGTCTAAGTTTGGTTTGGTGTTTTTTTTTTTGTTTTGGAGGTTTTTTTAAACTGGATTTTTTTCACAGTTCAGTGTCAGGTCAGACTAATTACAGGAAATTAAATAATGCCAAGGAATGTTTCCAGGCATGGCATTCCATCATCTGTACAGATAAATTTTCCCCAGAAGAGCTTTGGCTGAGGTCAATAAGTGCTCTCCCAAACAAGTCCTGGGCATGGTTTAGGAGCTACCACGGGCCAGGGACCATTTCTAGTGCACTGTTTGGATATGATCGCCTTGTGCAGAAGATAAGAGAGTTTACTAAACAAGTGCAACCTATTCCATGCCAGTTTGCTCAACTATTGAAGAACGGTCCCATGTACATATAATTTGCTTGTACAAACATGACAACTTGATCTGTATCATGCTAAAAAAGAAACCGAACAAAAAACCTGAGAGACCATAGGTACGACAATGTGTAATGGATTTAGACTATAGATACAAGACCATGAGCATGCTCACGCATGTGGTCAGCAGCTGCAGTGTGAGCTAGATGGAAGACTTAGCCCAAGAGCGCAGTGACACTGACTGTTGCTTAACAACAAGGAACCTGTCTTCCTGGGCTCAACTGACTGATTTTTGTTCTCATTTCTATACTCAAAGCTCAGAGATAGTCTCACCTGATCAGTACCAAATTCAGCATTTCCCTCGATGGCATCCTGCCACAAGAGGGTTTGTCTTTGCAAAAGCACGTGGAAGGACCAGCTTCATTTGCCGTGGGTAACTTTTGAATTTGTGGAGCCTCGTGCAGTTTTGGTTATTGGCAAAAAAAGAGAAGGTAATAAAGATATGTCAGCTGTATCATGCCATAGACTGCTGCAAAGATCACAGGACCAGCACTAGACAAGCCAGCTATGAACTTGACCGCATCAGTGCAGCACTGACCACAGGGACACAAGAAGCTGGAGTCAGCACCAGCTCAGGTGTTTCCAGCAGTGTAGCCATCAGCAGGCAGTGATCCAGAGAGCACGCAAGCACAGCTCTGCACTGGGGCAGGCTGCTGGCGTGGCAATTTTTGCTGTATGAGAACTCGGTTCTGACAGCGCTTGAAGTACACGTTACTCAGGTTAGTCATGACATGAGAGTCATTCAACAGATAAAGTATTTGAGGACTGAGCCATAATTTTGATAGCTAATTAAATATCTAATTAATGATTCTGTTGACTATGACACTTACCAAATGCAGACAAACATAATAATTCATTTTAATTAATAAATTCCTTCATCAAAAACTAGAACTGAAGAAATATGAAGACTGTCTACAGTAAGTCTCGGACTTCTGTTGTAGCTGCAGTGAGACAGAGACCCTCACATCTTTTGTTGATAGAAAGGACTTTGGGGTTTGTATGTTATGAACTGCTATGTCTGATGAACCCAGTTATGCAGGTATTTTTGTTGATAGATATGTTACTCATCCAACTTGCATGAATGACCGAGGGGTTTATTAGGCATATTGGAAGTGAGTGGTTTGAGCTGTGATGATTTTTTAAGGCATGATGAAGGGTCCCATCTACCCTAATCAACTTTGCATAGCCGGGGCTCAACTTCCAGTGTTGTCTTTCATCAGTGCAAGTGTCAGTCACTGGCCAACGCGTTGCCCACAGCCCTCTGCCCTCATTTCTTCATGGCGGGATGCATGTTGTTCTTTCAGGACAATTTCTTTTCGCCTGCTTTCCCAGCGTGCTTGGCCATGACAGGTCTGCCCCGGTTATGGCATTCACCATATGGCTGGGCTTGGCTCCACCCTATCTTTTAATAATTCCATCTCAGTGACCATCCCCCTTGCATTACTTTCACCCAGGGCATTTCAGAATTCAGCCCCAAACTATTGGTTCTGACTAGCTTACCCATGGTAAATCTGAAAATATTAGCATTCATCTTCCACTCCTTGATAGCCCCTGAAGTGACCTTAGAAGGTTATGTCTCATTTCATATATTTTCCTCCTATAGTAAACTGATACAGTGTTGATACAGCTACAGCTATTAAGTCACAGCTTGAATTCAGACAAATGCGTTTGGAAACATGGACTTAGAATATCATGCAATTCATAGGTACTCATTCTGTCTCTCTTTTTCTTCATGTTTATGTATTTAAAATACATGAAAATATTTGAAAAATCTACTGTAAACTTTCCAGAAAACAAAACTATGGAAAAAAGAAATACATGTACAAAATGGATACAGACCTCCTGCTGTTCTGAGGGACTGATGTAAATTCAAATCTGAATCAAAAACCAAACTGGCTAAATATTTGTAAGAATATTTTTTTCATATAAGCCATACAATTTTTTAAAGCAGAGAGTGACGCTTATTTCCCACTTCTTACTTATTTTCATCTGCGAGAAAGGAGAGCACTTTAAAAAATGAAAGGTATTCAACAATCTTTTATCACTAAAGCACCTGCAAATGTATTAGTTGCATTATAAATTTTCTAATTACTATTTTAACATGGTTTTGCTTGCATGCTTAGCCAAATTGTATTTTGTTACCTAAGTCTATTTGTCTACACACTTGGGATCACATGGGATTGTCCCTGCATAATCTGAGCCTCACGTTGAGGCCAAGAACTTTCCTACCACACCGTTTTGGAAGAATTGCCTACAGCCGTATTTCAGCCTACTTAGGCACACACAGCAATATAGTTTTAATTACCTCTGTACATGCTATTTCCCATAAGGGTCCAGCCTCACGCAGCATGGAGGATGAACAGCAATCACCGTGCTTGTGATTGTTTACTCTTTCTTTCCAGTCACCTTGTTGAATGTGGACAATGCTTTGTGTCTTGTGAAACAAGAAAACAAAGAAAGGCTTGTTTCCTTCTGAGCTCTGCCAGAGCACTAATCACTTTAATATCAAGCAAAGTGATAAAGCTAGAAAGGTAACAACACAATCCCTCTCGGATGGGGAGGGATGGAGAGGATCTTACTCCTGTTTGCAGGCAGGAGGGTGAGGCACAGGTGGATTTAGCAGCATCTGCCACCTTAGGGTGCTGTGTTTGTTACACTCAAGACCTCATTTTATCCAAGTTCGTGCACATCATATGTCAAAACCCAGCTCCTGTCCCCAGCTGGTCCATAGGACAGTATTGCTAACTACTTGGCTTCCCATGAGGAGCAGGATGGTGGCGGGGACTGTGGTTGGTCCTGCTGTGGTATAAAGGCTGAAATCCACATTCAGGAGCGTCCAGTGGGAGGACAACCCTCTCAGCCCTATTTGCTTCCTTCCCTGGGCTCAGCAGCCTGCTAGGGGTGCTCAGGGACAAAAACGCTGCTAAAGGCTGTTCCAGCCCTGCTCTCTCATGGCAGGGCAGGAGAAGGAGGGAGGCTCTACTTCTGCCTGCATCCCCTCCATCCTGGGGACAGGCAGCACTGCCAGAGGGGCCAGGGTGTGGTCAGGGACGGCCCCATAAATGTAAAAAGTCCCGGTGCCAACCAAAAATCACTTTCTTTTTTAAAAAAAATAACTGAGCTGCTTCTGCTGGGAGAGGCTTTTTCTCTGAAACTTTTTTTAAATAAAAGACTCTCTTTAAACTCTCATATCCTCTTTTAAGTGGCTGAAAAACACTGCTTTGTGCCAGCATTTGAAGTCTGTCATAGTTAAAGTAAAAAGAAAAAAAGATTATTTCATGGGCAGGATAAAGACCCTGAAATCAGTGCAGGTCTATACATATAGCTAAAGATATGTGTACAGAGTTAGGGCACCAGAAGTACAGATATACAGCAAGATAGCCAAATTCCATATAACTATTTCTAATTTAACTGTACAATATTATAAGAACCTGTTTAAAAATCATATGCTTTTTATCTGGCACCATTTGACCGCATGTGTTTCTGTTCTGGTTTATTGCATATCAGCTAATCGCATAATTCGGCTGGATGCATACTAAATTGAAGTCCAAATGCTGTTCACTGCAGTGTAAACCCTCTGGATAAATGAATAGTCAGTATACCCACTGGACTGCATTCCTCCACCACCACTTTGTAAACAGCTGTTAGCATGTGTTGTAAAATAGAAGACAAAATCTGTTATTGCTACATATAAAAAAAAATGTGGTTGCTGTGTTAAAATCTTCACTGCAGTTGTGAAGAGGAATGTGCAAAACATTAAGATGAGATGAGAAAGCACTGAAATGCTTGGTCCTTTCTGTGGCAGCGTCAGGTGAGGGCAGGCGCTGCCCCAGGAGACCAGGCAGCAGAACTTCAGGGCTGGTGCAGCGCAGGGGAAACCCCTGAGGTCCCACCAGGGATTCCTCTAGCCCCAATTGTGGCTCTAATGAGGAATTGATAGACTGAATGGACAAAATATAGCACCTGGAAGTCCTTTCCTGATTTGTGCATGTTCAGGAGATAAATCAAAGTAAAGCAAAGCAAGTGAAAAAAATTCTATTTTCCATCTGTGCTGCCACGGAGCAGCCTCAACCCATCTGCCTCCCAGCCCTGACAGCGCACAGGCTGCCCTGGCTTTTCAAAAGAGCAAGCAGCAGCCAACAGGTATGGTGTTTTTGGAGGAAAACCATACCCAGCCACTTTGTGAGGCAATGTTTTCCTCCTGACTTTTCAGCTAGGTGGGCAAGCAGAGGCAGGTGGCAGCTTAGGGCAGAGGTGGGGAGATCACAATAGCCCAGGGAACAGCGGTGGGCCAAGGGGAAATACCCACACAGAGACAAGCATACAAGTGGGGTCTGCACATGCCTCCTTCACTCCCCAGCCTTCAAAGCATGGTGATGGCCAAGAGGCCATGGGCTTCAGCGTTCAGTCTGTCATCTCTCCAGGGATGCCTCGCGGCAAAGCTGGCTGCATCAGCATCCTTAACAGCCGCGTGAAAGTCTGAGTAACTGATCATAATGGTCCCCTTCTGGCCTGAAATTCGATTAAATCTTTATAGTTCTGTCTTTCTTACCTAAGCAGCACTGTGCAGAAGCAATGGTCCCTAAACAATCTCCAGAATTTGAATCCTTTCTTTAGTTTTAATTTTCCTTGATCCTATGACCAATCAGTGTTTTACTTTCATTTTTTCCATCCCCACTTTCCTTTCTTTCCACATGGAACAGACTTAATTTTTGGAGCCAAATTTGAGAGATCTGGAGCTGGAGGTTTTTCCCTCCCAGGAGCACAGGAGGGCTGGGGCAGGTCCCCTTGCACTGCACATCGGTCGCTCCTCCTGGGTCTTTCTGGGGAATTGCCAAAGGGGGTTCAAAACTGGCTTAAAAACATGGCAAATAATATACAGATGTTTAAGTAGCTGTGTTAGACGTCTGTTATTTTATCTTGCTCTTCACTTCCTATCAGCACATCAAAACTGAATGCAGCCACCGGCAACCACTCTCCATCGCTTGGGCTGCTAACAGGCTGCAGCGAGGAAAGGGAGGGAGAGAACGTGAGATTGCTGTGAATGAGATTCTTGTCACTGAGGCCAACAGCATGGCAGGATTAGAAAAGAGAGTTATGCACTTCTGTGGAAAATAGAAATACGTACACTGATATTAGATAAGACAGAAAAATTGAGAGAAAGGCATTCCCATGCTGCAGGGCAATGGCTACACAGATGGATAGGAAGAAGAAACTTTCCCTAGAGTCAGATCTTTAAGAAATTATTTTACAAGGTTTCCTATGCCCTGCTCCGAAATATCTCCTACAGCCACAGTGTCTGTGTCTGACAGACCTCTGATTTAGAGGTGGTCGAGTATGTCTTGGAAATTAGCTGTGTGCATTCCCTCTAATTCGTTTTACTTCAAGGATTTTCACATCTATTTCCACTGGCAATATGGGAAATGAGTTCACTGGCAGGAAAGCTCATTAAAATAGTGAGATTTACAGGAATATTAGTGACCAGTTTTTTAAAAAGCCTGACAGAAGTTGTGACTTACTTGCCTGGGCAGAGCTAAGGAGTATCTGCAATGCCGTACACTGAGCGTTCCCGTGAACTGCTCATCAACACGATTTGGGATAATTTGGGATAAAATCTCAAATACATTCAATATAATTGTAAGTTGCTCATGCATAACTTCAAAATAGGAAAATTGATTGCATTTGTAAAAGATTTTTTTTTTAGGCACAGTTTGTTCTGTTATAAAATTCCAACTAAGATTTTAGCCCGTAGCACAATCTTTAAAGGTATCCACCCTTAAAACTGCATTAAAATAACAAAAGTGACCAGGAAAATCCAGCCAGGAATTCTGTTGTAATTTTAATGCAGCTGTATTATATATCTTATGTGTTTCACAACATGCAACCTTAATTCTGTAAAGAGCTAAGCATGTGTTTAAATTTATACATTTTGAGTTTTAATGAGAACTCATAGAGTGTAAAATTAAGCATACATAAAATCAGATTAGGAGTTAGTGTTAACACTGCAAGTGGTACATTCAAACACTGGAGGGAGAAGAAAAGAACATGTACTGTAGATGAGAGAAATTTGATGAATTAACTTTAAACTTCAGATGCTTTTTTATTTTTTAGAACAGTCTTCAACCCCAGAACTGCAGGAATACTATGCTTTCTCATTCCATTTACTCTGTATTTAAGCAGAGTCTTCTGATGCAATCACTTCATACTATGAGTCCCTTTTTATGAGAAAGTGTGTTCCTAGATGTGTCTGTTGCTGGATCCTGTTTTTCACATTACTGTATCACCTGACCTTTGCAAGACTCCAGCTTATCTGATCACCGTTCCCAAGGCAATCTATTATTCTGCCATTGATACTCCTATTATGAGAGGGGGTTTTTTTAATGAATTGACTTTATAGTAAAGAGGAGACGGTGGGTTTAAATAGAGGTGAATATTTCACAGGGGTATGAGTCATATCATACTTAAGCAGCACAGGCTATGAGGGAGAAAGGCAGCCTGCTCCAATCAGATGTAGTGTGTACTGTCTCCAGTATTTCCTTTATCTTATTCTTCTGCATGCTCTGTGTAAAATCACTTTTGAATTTATTCAATCTCTGTGCTGTTTTTTCTGATATTCTTTAAAAAACATACAGCTTCTGAACCTTGCAACATACCAACCCGACACACTGCACTGTCTTTGAAGAAAGCAGAGGCAGAAAAAAAATTTTTTTTTTTTTAATATCTCTTCACAGAAAGTAGTTCTTTTCTTCCAGGTCAAAGTAATTTGTGTGCTTAATCGCAGTTCTCTGGAAGACAGTTTTCTTAATACCTTTATTTTCTGAAATCTTGTAGGAGCTTCTCTAACCTGCATAACAGTGACGGCAATAATTCCAGCTCAGCATGACATCTCTGAGTGTGGGTGGAGGCTCACAAGGAGGTTCTCGGTGCACTCCCGTTTGGGACTCTTGTTGGCATGCTCATGTCTCAAGATTGTCCCACAAGTGATGCTTCCAAAGACTTTCATTGCCACAGACCTTTTCTTCTGGCCATGCATTTGAACACCATCACTAGAGGTTACTTCATTAGTCCAACTCTGTGAGCCTCCTTGAAGAATATTTTCTCAAGCATCTAACCTCTGGGATGTATACTTTAAAACATTTTAATTCGACAGCAGCACGAGTTAGTGATGCGTGCAGGTAACGCAGTATTTCCCTCCTTGACCTTGCTCCAGCTTCATGGGACACTTCAGGATTTCCCTGCCCAATGTAAATAATAAATAAAATTCATGAATATGTTAAACATTACATTTTCTCAGCAAAATATTATACTCATCTTTGTCTTAAGGAGATAATGCTGATCTTACTAACAGGGGTGTGATCTCAAATCTCATTCCTGTTTTTTAACTGGGTGAAATAATTCAATTCACTCATTTATCCCTTTAACATAACATTTAGGTTAAGCAGGAGGCCTAAGGGAACATGTTATTACTAGCCTGTTTTCTATATTTCTTTGATGTCCTCGATTCTATTCTCATTCGTGTATTGGGGTGTGCAGCAAATGAACCTTGAGCATTTATTTTATTTACTAATTTTGCTTACTAGCGTTATCAAAAGAGTGGAGCAGCTGCAAGCTTCACAGATTGAGCATACATCTGAACATTTAACGGCCCTAGTTTATCCTGGCTTCAAGGCATCACAATATAATATTCACTGACATGAAAGCTGAAGAAAGGATGTCATGGGAAGTCTGAGCATCATGCTGTGAGAGGGTATGTACTGCGAGACCCTCACTCTGCTGCCTTCTAATAGGCTAAGTATTGATATGCAAATGGGAGAGGAGCTTGTGTGTGGCCTTTTAATACAGTCACTAGACATCAGTTCAGGAAAAAAAAATTAGTAAAGCCTCTCCTCTTATGTTTTTAACTACAGACGCATGAAACCCAAAATGGATGCATTTTCACTCAACTGCTTTGAAAGCAAATGAGGCCACTGCTGAAAAATCACGTGTAGGACCTGAAAGTTGAAAAAATCTCATCCAGGTTTCAAACACCAAGTGCTGAGCTAGGCTGATAAGCAGAAGTGGGCTAACCTATGCAGGGTGTTAAAAAAAAAAATAAATCAGTTCCTTCATTTCTAACATGCCTCCCTGGGAGAAATACATGTGCCTCTGGAAGATTAGGTCCTGGGCTTCCATCCCTGAAAATAGAAAGATGTTTGCAGGGTAGCAGAAAGAGAGGCCCAAAGGGCATCTCCAAGGAGGCTTTGACTCTTCTGGTTCTGACACACACAGATAATTCCCATTTCAAGTTCGAAGCAGGGGCAGTGGATGAGAGGAAAGCAGCTGTTAGTTTATCTTGTAAACAGGCCCCAGCGTGCCACCAGATTATAACAGGGCTTTGGGTTGGAGACAGCCCTAGACAGCTAAAAGAGTGAAGTGTTTAAAAAAGTAGAATTGCTTCTGAGAGCACCGTTACCCAGCTACTTTGGGCCCCCTCAAATACTGTGACTGGCCTGAAAGCCCCAAAGCAGTGAGGATGCTGGAAGCCCTCAGTCACATAGCTGGGAGGGCATGTGTGGTCCTCACCCAGGAACCAGCCCAAAAACTCCTTTATGCTCTGAACTCACCTCCTCTGAGCAGGCTATGTACCAAAACTGGGCTTTCAAGTGAGGCATCCTGGAGGAAAACCATGGCTACACATTAAAGCTGGCACCAGGTTTACCACCTATTGTCACAGCGTGGATCACATGCAGCATTCAATGGAAGGCTCAATGGCCAAAGGATGCCCTGATAAACATTGCTTCAGCCAGGCTCTTTGTGCTGCAGCTCCGTGTGGCCGAGCTCCACGGACATATGTTAATCGCTATCAGCATATGTCGGCCCCAGCTGCCCACATGCCCATGCGTGACTGTAGCTGACGCCAGGAGTATCACGAATAGCCCTGCCTTCGCTTTTTCTGCTTGCCTCCAGGCTTGTCTGTGTGGGAGTTTATAAGAGTGCAAGATAAGATGCTATATTTATATTCCTATAAGGCCCTCACAGACTCGCATTCCAGAACAAGTACATTTTTCCAGCTTAACTTAGACTGCTTTGGGAACATCTCAAGCTAAGCAAGAAAAAGCTGGACTTTACTCCTGGATAAATGTGTCCCACATCAGTACGACTGCCAAGTTGCTATTGACCCCTATGATTTCCCACGTGAGAACAAAGAGGCACAGCAGGGTAAGGCAGGGCAGGGCAGACCCACCTCCACAGAGCCCCGTGCCAACTGCCAGATTCCCCGAAACCTCTGGGTGCCCAGAGTCCCCAGTGCCCTCCTCAGCAGCTCCTGCTCCTCCAGCAGCTGGTCCCACTGCTTCCTGCAGCTCTTCTCCAGACGGGTGCTGCATGCACGCAGCCAACTGCATACACATATCCCCTCCCAAATTCACCTCCTCTCCTCTATACACAAGCCTATTCACAGGATTCATCTTACCTTCCGTTTTCCCCATTGACAGTAAACAAGTAAAAGTAGCAGCAGGGAAAAAGAAACATAGAAGTCAGGTTAATAGCCATTGGACATAAACTGTTGAGATGCTGTAACACATACCTGCACCCATACGAATCTTTGTAAGAGGAGAAGTCACTTATACATCTCCCTATTACAAAACACACTTTCACCAAAACCAGTAGGGAAGCTGCTTAATAATGAAGACTTGAAAGTTAGCTCTTATTTCTCTAGACTTTAAATGCACAGCTCAGCCTTGTGTTGTGGGCATCATCCTTTCTGGCATGGAAGGCCTAGGAGGATTCCCAGAGAGCCCATTAACATTGCTCCTTCATTGGTTCAAACATCACTGGTGATCTCAGCTTGGCACAACCTTCACTTCCCATGCAGTACTCCAGGTCCCTGCCAGTTCAAGGAATAGAAAATCAGGAGTAAAACCTGAGAATGACACAGAAAAAAAGCTAGAACTTCCTTAGCCTGGGAAATCGCAGGTGAAAGCTGTGCATCTTACAGCCTTCCTGGGAAAATATTGCTTTCACTAAAATAACAAAGACATTTCATTACAGCTTTTAATTCTTAATTGGTGTCAAAGTGTTTAACCTTTCTCTTACCAGTGCACCACCACCTCAATACTATTTTAAAATGTGATTAAAATGCATATTCCCTCCCCTTGTTTAACCAAGCAATATCCGAGTAGGAACGGGAATGCAGGTGCACAGAGGTGTATTTTACACCCTTGGGCTGCTTGGGGACAAAACTCATCCTGGCAACAGTGATGCCACCTAACTCACCTGAGCTCCATGGCATCAGAGCAGGTAACTGCCATAAATCACCTGGTGCCCTGCTCTCCGCAGCACAGAGAAGATTAATGGCAGCAGATGCCAGAGCTGCCAGCTCAGAAGATTTCTGTGGTGGAGCAGGGACAGCTATGTGCGAGGAATTTGTGATAAAAAGCTATACTGGGACTATAATAAAGTGCTGGAAAGATGCTGAGGTCCTCTTCCATAATGCAGGCACATTAAGGTCTGTCTGATTGTGGTGACAGACAAGTATTTGACTGAACACACTGGCAGCTATAAAAAAAAAAAAAAAAAAAAAAGTAGCTAAAAGCTAATGTCAAAACATGACGTAGGCCTGTCAGATGTCATCAGCAATAATTTTTGTTATGACCGCTTGCTGGTAAGGAGGGCAAAGGAAACAATATTGTTGCTGACTGCAGAGGACTGTCCGCCTGTGATTTGTGGGCTTCTGAGGCACAGGGTCTGCTGCCACCCTCCCCGATGGATGTACAGCACTGGGCCTGCGCAGCAGCGCTCCCCAGGAGAGGTTTACTGTCTCTGCTGATTTCCTTTGACTTGGTTAGGAGAAAAATATTGTTTGCAAAAAGAGACTGGGAATATGTTGCGTGGAAGCCTAAATGCACTGAACAGCAAATTAAAAAAAAAAAAAAAAACAACAAAAACAAAAAACAAAAAAAAAACTTTTTAATTTCAGGCTGGACGCTGTGTCTCTGTGTTCAAACAGACTTCAGGTCTTTTTCTCTTCTGTTAAAGAGTCCATTCCCTGCCAACAACCAGCTGCTCCTGTTTATTTTATATCTTATCCTTCATCCATAAAGCAGGGTGCAGCTTTCCCAGGACCAGTTTCACCACTATAAATGTTTCCCCCAACTTCAGAGCTAAAAACAACAAGGCGACTATAAGCAAAATCTGCCGCTCTTAAAGCTGGTGAAGCTTTTAGTCTTGCCAGCAGCAGATCTCCGATGAGATCTGTGTAGAGTAACGCAGCAGAGGCGCGCCGTGGCTCGGTGTGACAGATCCAAATGTATCCTGTCTGTCCAAGGGGGGCCAGTGGCTCGCAGCAGCTGTCGAGCTGCTTTGTAAACAAGTGGGGGACATAGCTGTTTAACCTAGAATCATGCATCTGAAAATATGCTTTGCCTCTCCAAGGATTTTGCTGGAAATGCTTCAAAGGATTCTGTTTCTCCCAGAAAGCTGCATCATGTGGTGTTTATCCATTCCTAGAAAGTATTCGCAGCCTTCTTCCATAGGAGAACGGCACTTTGCAGTTTGACAGTAAAATCACACATGACTTGTTAAGCACAACTTCCTAATGTAGCTCCCTGTCTGTTGCAACCGTCTCCCTGGTGGTAAAAAAAATACAGTACATTACACTCGCTATAGCAACTGTGATGGCAATATGCAGATTACTTGACCATATCGTTCTCCGTCATCTAAAAAAGAAATATTTATTTTAGCATAGTCGGTACTCTTTTCACAGTCTCTTCTTTCACTGTTCTTTTGTGCTACACTGTCTTAACTTCCTCTTAGGATCTCTCTGGTATTGCTTGATACCAACCATTTTCTTTCTTACACACAGACCTTTATCACCAAGCTGGCCCTTTGTATTCCTTACTCATCCATGCTGACCTCTGTATTCTTGTGTCTTTATTTCTAAATAACACACATAACCCAAGTTCAGGAATCATTTTATCTTACAATACA
Organism: Pterocles gutturalis; assembly: GCF_000699245.1. Lineage (NCBI taxonomy): Eukaryota > Metazoa > Chordata > Aves > Pterocliformes > Pteroclidae > Pterocles > Pterocles gutturalis. The sequence goes on from NW_010110733.1 coordinate 18,946, forward strand.
TACCAATTCGCATACGTGTCTTCATTCTCTCCTGTGGTTTATCCTATTCTTCTGCTTTCTTCCACCTATTATATCTTACTTTCAAAATGTTCCCTGCTGAAACACTTTTTTTTCCCCTGTCTTTTAATTGCATTTTTAATAAACCTAGAGTAAATTAGAGCTATTCTTATTTTGGAAAAATTTTACATAACAAATTCCCATCTTTTGCTGATTTTCTCTAAAAATCTCTGGTTTTCAGGTCAAGGACTACTATTTCCTGATCATTTTTATTCTTTGTGCAAGGGCATGATAGGGAAAGAAAAAAAAAGTTATTTGAGCTGCAGCTACAGACTAAGTGTAAAGCCAGGAATAATAAAGTTCTGGTTTGAAGATTGAATGTCAAATCATTCTTCAATAGGACTGAATTAAATAAACTAATTGTTTTTCCATCTCTAGAATAGGAGCAATATTGTACATCCTACCTTACAGGGCTGTGTGAGGTTGAAATAATTACAATGAAGTCATAAGCTACCCCAGGCCATCCAAACCAGTCTTGAAAAATGTATTGCCTTGCTCTTTTTCTCATTTGGTATTGTGGTTTAGCCTTTTCTCAGCAAATAGGTTTGCCAAGTCTAGTCTGAAGCCTGCACACAGTTGAAAGGATATTGTACTGAAATAGGAGTGTAGGTGTGGATGAAGACTGCCAGAAGCATCTCCTGTCACCTCAACGAGAGAAAATGGCAGCCAACCTCCATATATCCTGTAGTCTGAAAAATGGTGAAATACCATCTTTTCAGCAGTCGTGAATGGATAAGCAATAGGTAAAAGCTAAAAGTGTAATGTGAATTCTGTGCAAAAAAAAGGTACAGATCACAAGGAATTATAGAAGCTAAGAAAATGCAGAGTGAACAACAAATGAAGGAGCCATGCTGCTAGCCCAATATGCTTAAATAGCACCGGTTAGAAATCTTTAGACCTATGGTCTCTCTGTACCTGACTGACATTCGTCTGCATCATTACAGCTACACCTCTCCAGTACTGGCAGAGAATAGGTTGGTCGTTCATGTTGAGCTTTTCCTTTTACTAGATTTTGCCATGTGAAGCATGTCCTGCTTTTACAAGGTAGAGACTGCATCCAGCTAGCACTGAGTGTCCAAGCACATACTATGTTTCCTGCATAAGAGGTACACACTGGTATGTTTTTTAAAGTTGTGGTTTTCATATGTGTCTTGTGAGAAGATACACGAACTCTTTGCTTAAGATTTTAGCATAAGATCAGGCAGGAGAAAAGGTAGTAAAGATTGTAGTAAGCATCTCTACAATAGAGCAAAAAAAGAAGAGGAACAGTCTAGGCATTAGGTAAATGTTTTTGTATTAAGCAGCGTATGCAATTAGAGAAGAAATACGTTTTTCCTCATTTAAAGAAAGTCTCATATAGAAACCAGTTCCTCCTCAGGCTCTGTACCTGTTGGACAGAAATCCTAGTTTACATGCACATTAAGAAAATGGAAAAAAATAAAGGAAGGCTTTTACCAGTTTTATTTTATTTTGACAATTTTTTGAAAAATGAAATTGTGTTTCTTTTGCATTATTTAAAAAGTTGATATTGACTTGACTATTAAGTTGGGGTTTGGTAGTGGAAAAATACTAATTTTAAAAGTATGGATTTTCAGATTTTCCTCAACCTATTTTTCAGTAACAAAAAAGAGGGGAACATTTTTAAGAGTGCTGAATAGAAGAAAACATAAATTCATGGGCTTTCTTACATTCTTTCTAACCCTTCTGTGAGGAATGAAAGGTGATTTCTTCACTTTTACATGTGTTAGGTCCGTGTTCTGCCCTCCACCCTTTATTTTCCATTTGAAATGAGTGGGATGAGGAGGAGATAAAAAGAAAATTGGCAGATGAAAAGAAAACCAAAACTGACTAGTTTTCATTTTTCAGAAACTAAATTACTGAAATCTTTGTTGATATATGAAATTAGAAACAATCTTTCATTTCATATTTTCCAAGCATAACATAAAAAACTGTCAAAAAAGGCTTTTGATTCCAATGACGCTGCATCTTCCGAAATGCATTTTTTGGACAAAAATTTCTGTTCATTCTGCCCTAGTCATTGACACTGACCTTCTACATGTAGATTCAAAGAGATTAATTAAAGGCGAGCAGCACTGCTAAATTGTCAGCAGCTGGGGGATGAAAGAGATTCTGGAGAGTAATTCTCCAATGACACTGTGGATAAGGCAGGACATTTAGTGGCTAAATTATCTCCCTCCTGAATTTAAACCAAGTCTGGTGAAACGGTGGTTTTCTGAAACTCCCTTTATGGTCAAATCCTATTGCTGGTGGTATGGGGTTTTTAAAAAGCAAAAACAAAATATAAAATAAATGGCATAATTAACATTAAATGGTGCAAGTATACAGAACTTACTGTGCACTGGGGATTATGCGTAAGATGAACTTTATAGTTTTTACATTTCAATTTTATAATTATTTTTTCCCCTGTATTTCTCAATATGTTTCACTGGCATTCAAAGAACAAGAGTAGAGCTCCCCTGGGGTTAATTTAACCCTAGGAAATTCCCCAGAGCATAATCAAAGACTGCACAGTGGCTAACATTTCTCTCCTGTTTCAAAACTAATGAAGTTAAATCCTGCTGGCTTAGACAGTATTTCTAAAAATCTATTAGACTTTAAATATAGTAACTGAACAGACATCAGTCATAACTACAAAATGCATTTTTTACCACCTGTCTAAAAGAGGCAGCACAGCCACGGAAAGACCTCATCCGTGGGCTTGAACCAGCCTCATTATCACCTATGAATTAAATTGAAACTGCCAAAAGTCACAGCAGTGAATTCTAGACATGACACTCAGACCATTGTCTGTGACACAGGGGGTGAAACGCCTTCCCCAGACCTGGCCTGGGATTTACTTTCTTCATAGCTACCCACATGGGACTAACCTACTTCAAAGGGTGCTCAAGTGGGTCACAGGCGTAAGAAAGCTGCATATCTTAAGCAATTAGGACTGTTGGAAACCATCATATTAGGGAATAAATCACTGTTTAAACCATGCTGCTAACAGGAACACTGTTTGAGGGGACCAGAGTGAGCAAAGTGGTGTGAACCCCACTCCAGTAAACGTCTGGGCTCTTGGTTTTTGTCAGCATTTGTGTTCCTCTTGGCTCCAGAATATCCTTGTGGGGAAAAAAAAAAAAAAAAAAAAAAAAAGGGAAACACATACATATGCATTTTGCACAGACTTTTGTGCATATTTGTGAAAATATTCAAACTTTTCCTTCTTGTGGTTACCCTGAATGCTGTGAGGTGGGAATCACCCAAGCAAGGAGCAGCAACACAAACCATCAGTCCCACCAAACAAACCACAAGTAGGGCCAAGCAAAATCCAGAACGCACCAGGGCAGTAAGTACTGTTCACTTAACATTATGTGCATATGCCAGATTTGCAAATGCAGTACAAATCATTGGAAATAAGACAATAACTAGAAATGGTTCATTTTAACAGAATGAGGATGGTAAACATATTAGCAATATTTCTCCTTTTTAAAAAAAAATAATTCTTGAAGCACCTGGAGGCAAACTTGTTGGTTGCTCTAGATAACACTGTTCTCTTTAGTTCACAGGAGTCATAGAATCACAGAATCACAGAATGGTTGGATTGGAAGGGACCTTAAAGATCATCTGATTACAACCGCCCTGCCATGCGCAGGGACACCTTCCACTAGACCAGGTCTTTGGAGAAAGATGAGATTTTTCTGTGGTAATACATATCTTCTGTTCAGCCCACTTCTGCTGCTGATTTCTCCAATGTCACCAGTAATTGGATTAAGCCTGGATAGATCTCTCTAGTTCATTAAAAGTGGGAGGAAACAACACATACTGAGGCAAAACAATCCCTGCCTTAACCACCAAAACCAATCCTGTATTGTCACAGACGAATTTAGCTCACTCTGTCTTAATCCAGTCGGTGATCCCCCCACCCCACCTAACAGCAGAGTTGTTCTGTGTTTTTCTACCGAGGACTTTTATAATCGGAGAGACAATATCTTAATCTTGCTTTTACCCACTGCTAAGGCAACCAGAGTATAACAAAGCCAAGTGAACAGCTGGGGACAGGGCAAGTGAATCACAAAATAACCAAATCACAAAATAACCAAAAATTAAACTGAGGAGCAGCGCGTGCTTCTCCCGCTTTCTTCTGCTCTGTCAATTTATACAAAGGACTGTTTGCAGTGGTTGGGTTTAATACAAAGATCAGACCCTTTCTATGCATGGTTGGAACATATTACATCCAAGCTAGGGTTTGGTGGGGCTTTTCCACAGAGGTTTTTCTTTTTCGTTAGTTGTTTGCTGTTGTTTCCTGGGATACTCTGTTGCCATTATATGAACCAAAAGCTTCACATTTATTACAGGAATTCACTACAGTATTAAGGGCTGGATAACACAGTGGTATTCATGGTTTTGTGAAGCTGTTGATCTAATTTTCAAGGTTAAATCAGTAAGCGACCTCTAACACGGTCCTCTATGGAAACAAACGGGGAGTAGCAAGAGGCGTACCTGGCTATAGATGCAGCTCGAGGGAGTGCAGAAACTGCAGGGCTATTTCTGCACAGATTTCTCAAAGTTTCTGGGAAAAGGAGCTGCACTCCACAAAGAAATGCCTCGGAAAGGCCAGAAGCAGGCACGTCCAAAGAGCTGCACAGCAAAGCTGCAAGCTCTGCATCCTGCAGTGCCTGAGCCAGGGTGGAGTGGGGAGACAGGATGGGGGCCCCAGCGAGGATGCTCCCAGTCCAGAGCTCAGGCAGCCCCATCTCCACAGCCCTGGCAGGGGCAGCTCTCCCTGCTGCAACAAAGCCTCTTCTGCCCTGGAGCACTGTCGGCATCTCTCTTTCCCCCATACTTCAGTTCCCAACCCTGATTCCTCTTTTTTGCCCACTTTTTGCTTCAAATCTCCTCTCAAAATGGTGCTTCAACCTCCTCCCTGTCCACCTAGACTGTAGCATGGGAGAAAACAGAGAGGACATGACGTACCTGGAGTGTTGAGAGAGGAAAGAAATGGAATATACAACAGCCTAAGCCTGGGTAGCTCCGTACAACGCTTTAAGCCAGATCCAGAGTGAATGCCAAGCCAGCCCAATAAGCAAGGGAAAAAAAATCTCAGTGTAAGCAAGGACCTACATTTTCCCCACATGTTCTCTGTAGGAAGACATCAGTCTGGGTTGTAAAGATTTAAGAACTGCATTTGTTTGCTGCAGGAGAGCACTTGGCAAAGAAATAGATGGGAGGCTTGGTTTGCTTTGGGGAGAGTTGTGCGGTATTTGATTTATTCTGAATTTATGACTTTCACAAAGACAGTTGCTAAGGAACACTAGTACAGGAAAGGACAGAGGGACCAATGACACATTTTGTCATTTTTAAAATAAAATAATTTAATTGATCCTGTTTTAGAGCCACAGCACTGCACCAGCAGTTTTACCTCAGTTTGTGTACACCGCAGCGGGTGAGTTTCAGCTTAAGCAGCACCTGTTTCTCCAATTACTCTTCTATGTCTTTAAATGCCACCATCATACACCTTCCACTGCACCTGGGCAATAGTTCAAATCAATCTGCCTCCATCATTACCAACCTATTTTCTGGAGGCTAACTACTTACAACCCCTTTGGTCCTGTAATCATTTTGAACTCCACAAATCAAGGTTTTCTAGAAGTATTTTATCCATATACTGCTATAGGGCTTTAATTGCATCAAAACAGGTGTTATCCTTGGATATGTCTTTCCCCCCACCCTGAATAATTTAACTGCAATTGTTAAAACCTGCATTTAAAAGCCCAGATCTCCATATTGCACAGTGTGGTTTTTAAAACAATAAGCCTGAACCTGAAAGCTGAATAGAGTGTGAGCTGCAATTTTTCAGATCTGCAAACCAATAAACTAACATAACAGGAACTAAAGGAGAAATCTGATTACAAGAAATTGCCAGACAGATGCCAAGAATGCTGTCAGAATTATTTACAAATATTCACTACTGTTGCACCTCTACTCTAAAAGTCGTTCCTTTTTTTCAGTATTTCTAGTTTTCTAGAAACTCTTAGGTACTTTCTTGGCACAAAATTCAAAACCAGACATGAGCAGAAATGCCAAGGGCAAAAAAGGCTCCCAAGATGGTTCCGGTGCAATTCCTCCAGAGAACAAGAGCCGTGTGGCCATGTGCTGACGTTGGCACATGAACTGGGGCTTCCCCAAAGGCTGTGAATGCAGCTGTCTGAAATGGACCAGGCAAATGGATTTACTGGCTGAAAAATTCAACGCAGGGTCAGATAAAACATGTTATATATTTGTGACAAATATAGTTGTAGTTTCAATTTAAAAAGTTGGAAAATGTTGAAGTATTCCAGGATGCCACCTTCTCAATGAAAAATTTCAACAGCACTACCCCAGGGCAACATGAGATCAATCAGTGCTTCTTTTCTTCTTTTACCATTTCAGCTTTTTTAATACTTCCTCCAATAATGAAATGAGCAAGGACTTTTTCAGTTAAGTAAAATACTGTATTCAGCCCAAAATGTTTACTCTTTGTCATATTTTCTGTCTCTACCCCGAACCTGAGAAATCAGCAACGTACATGCTATACTCATGGCTACATGAATCAGAAACATTTAGAAATCAACATGGATTGAATAGGCAATAGCAGAGAACATTTTAAACTGGCTTTAAAAGATAGCCTATGGCTAAACAAGATTTTAAATCCTTTCACAGCAGTGCAGAATAGACACTGAGGACAGATTATGGGCAACAGACAGAAATCCCACATTCATTCTTAGAAAAATGTCACATGCTTACCAAGAGACAAAGTTTTCTGATAAGAGCAGTATTTGCAAGAGGAGAGGGTTCAGAGGATACCTTACTGATGTCTGTACAGAGAAGATGAGAGCCAGACTCTTCTGGGAGGTACGTGGTGAGCAGCAAAGGACAAAAGTCACAACATGTATTAGATTTTTTTTTTTCAACTGTAATAGTGGTCGAACACTGGACCAGGCTGCCCAGAGAGGCTGTGAGCTTCCAACCTTGAAGATGTTCAAGGCTGGAGAGGATGCAGTCCTGAGCAACCTGACCTGATTAGTCCTGTTCTGAGAGAACTTGGACTAGGTGACCTCCAGAGGTCCCTTCCTAACCAAATCTCTCTGTGTTTTTATGATTATATGGTTCTAAGAGTGAATTATGATGCATATGGACAACAACATTTCTCAGCTCGTGTTCTTAAAGACTTCCAGCTTTAGGTTCAAGTTCAAGGGGAAGGAGAAGATCCCCTGCAGTATGTGCTGGAAGGAGGTAGCCTGGGCTTTACCCTAGTCCACTGATGGACCATATTCTGCTCACCAAGGCTTCCTTCCCCATTGAATCAGACGCTTTCATTCATGGTTTGACTACAGCTCTGTCCCCCTGCATCTTCTTTGGGAAAGAAAGTATAAATGGAAAGAAAACTAATGGAAAATCTTCCCTTCAGAGGAATTCAAGGACTTCAGCAGCTCTTGGGTCTTCTGTATATCTCACATCCCTCATCAACTCACACAGGAAGAGCACAATATATTGTGAAACTCACTAGGTGGTGCGCATTCTGTCTCCCTCTAACTACTTTTCGTCATGTTTGCATAAATAAGGAACCCACTGTATGTAAAAAGCATTTAAAGGATGAAATTACTTGGCTTATTTTTTTCCAAACAGAAAAATACTGCAATCTCCTTTCATTGGGGTCTCTTACAGAAAAGGACCAGGATGCTGATTTGAAACAGATTTCCCTGGAAGAGTAAATGGTATTGGAACATTGCGTTTTTGGCACCTGGAGTACTAGACCTTCAGGTCTCTTAAGCAAGGTACTTGATGGCATTACATCTTTGAGATCCTGTTGCACTCCAAACAATCCTAACACATGCTATTGGCATCAAGCAGATATTGCATTGTCTTACACCAATAACCAGGTATTAATGACTGTATTATATAAGATGACATCTCTTTTGGGCTCAAATCCAATTTCTTGAATGATAAATGTGCTAAAAACTATCTGCAGCTCTCTGTGATCCTTTGGTGACTGCGACAACAGAGATTTGTATATTAACCTTGGAGTTAGAGCCTTTCTCTCATTGATTTTCTCAGGAAATTCTGGAAAAAAATGCTTCCCAACCAGACATGGACTAATTGTTCATGGTCTGGACAAGATCCCTGGATTCTCATATCTTCTGGAAGAATATGTAAGCAAATTGCTCCTTAAAGAGAAAAAAGCTGTATGTCAACTTCATAAACTCACTTTCTGCTTAAACATCACTACCTGCTCACATGCAATGTAACTATCCCAAAATACTCTCTGCATATTGTGCTTTATATCTTTTTGGCATGGGCTGGATTAGGAAGAGTGGTTCTTATTCATTGGAGTGTCTATGTAGACATAAATATACTATATTTCTTATGGTGAAATTAATCACAGTTTTTTCACTTCCATAAAGAATAGTCCTCTGTGATCATTGGCCCTCAGTTACGTTACCTGTATTGCTGTAGTAAATACACTCATCAGTAATGCAGATCCAAATTCTGGTGAATAAAACAAGACTGGAACTCATATTGCCATAGCAGAGAGATATCCAAAATCCATACCAGATTCATCAGTTTTAGATCATCAGTGATACATTCAAGTAAATAAAACCCCAAAATTTGCAGTGTGTCTCAAGCGAAGGTGAATATGTTTCAAGGTCCATAGGTGATTGAAAAGTGTAATGCACGTTATTTGTTTTGTAGTTTTTTTTCCAAGAGATGATGCCTTTGGATAAACAAATGAATAAGTTGGCACAGGGGTGCATGTTGCTCTTCATGCTGAACCAAAAATGTCACCAAGCAGAGGGTATCGCCTTGCATCCTCAGTTCACTCCTGCAGGAGCCAAGAAAGGCTAAAAAGCTTAACAACTGGAAATGAAAGCACAACCACATCCATAACTTCTCTGTACTGACTACATGAGAAAGAACAGCACAGACCAGTTTCCTATTTCACAGGCATAGAGCTCTGCACTAATATATAGCCTAAGAAGAAAAAGTGGCACTAAAAATCCACAGAGTAAAAAATATCTGCTATTACAATTGGTTAAAAAAAAAAAAAAACAACCAACACTGCATTTGATTGTCTGGGAAAATGTTTCCTACAGTTGTGAGGCAGCCAGCCTCAGGAAGCCCTATCAAAGCATAACTTCACTTGGCTGAATGGCACAGCAGCGCCAGGCTCAGCCTGTCACAGTTCTGTGCCCGAAACGGCGGGTCAGGCTGCATGGCCAGGGGAGCACGTGTGTCCCCATGTGCCCCAGAGCTTGCTCCCCAAAGACCCAGTCCCCACGCTCCGATGGTGTCACCAGCAGCTAAACAGGGATGCAGCTCACGCTCTCCACAAATTTTGTCCCATCACTGATCTGCCCTGCTCACCTCACTTGGGGGTAGTGTGATGGGGCCCAGGGCAGCGGGGACATCACGCTGTGTCCATCCCACCACCCTCAGCACCCAGCCTCCTTCCCCAAGAACAACCAGCCCTCGCCAACAAGTCCAGCTGCTGCAGCAGCAAAGCAACTTTAATGGGCGTTTATCCCACACACTGGGATATAAATAATCTTATAAATACAGGAAATCCATAGTCAGTGTGAGTATGCCCTCAGGGAGGACAAGAGAGAAGTGCAAACGTCCAGCTACCTCAAGCTCTCGCTGGCAGTGTACCTTCCCAATTAAAAGACATGGAAAAATATCTGCTCCCCAAATCTTATGGCAAGCTCTGCTGCTGGTCATTTGAAATGTTCTTGCTGGGGAAGCATGGAATTTATTCTTTTAGTGTTCATTTTCAAGTCGAACACATGCACAGTCACTTTTATAATCTTGAAGATGTATTTTAATTGATTTCCCAAGTATTTTAAGGTCTATTAATTCCACGGATCTTGCAAACGTTGCATTTTCTGTATTCCAGCTGCTGTTCTAATCATGTTCATTAACAGAATTACTTTTACCTGCCAGCGAATATTTTACATTACATTAATAAATCTTCTGTTTGCTATCAGAACTGAGTGGACAAATAAAATAAATTACCCAATAGTGTGAGTTTCCACATGGGTCTAACACTGTTCTATTATGTCATTCTACCAAGGGATTTAAACAGATTTGAATATAAAGGTGATGAAATGAAAAATATGTGAACACCATTTTAAAGTGTGTACTTTTACATTTTACAAGTATCTCCCTTTTCCACATCAGAAATTAACCATTTTTTCTCATGTGCTTTGTTGTGGTGAAAGTCGTATGGAAAGCGTGCTTTCTCCCTGAGGTATAATCGGGAGTTATAACACCTAGTAACTCACATACCGTATGATCAATTCATTTTCCTACATCTTATGAGTAATATAAAAATACAAATATTAAGAAATACTTTATAACCTCCCAGTTTCAGACTGTATACCCCTTAACAACTAGCAGAAAACCCCCATGCAAAAGTCTTTTTGCCTGTATTATTTCCCCATAGTTCTCAATTAATTTTTGTGAAAGCTCTGAAATTCTGCCAGCACCACACGTGCACGGAAGATAAAATGAAACAGCAATTAATCCAATCATCTTTGATTTAACATTAATGTAACTCAGTGCATTAGGCCTTGTTTTACATGCAACTGTGTTGTCCTGACTGCGTTTCAGAGAGCCCCCAAATTAGCCCATTCACAAATCATAATTGAACCAAGAAGGATGAGGGTATTCCACTTAGGATGGCCCTTCTGAAATGTCTCTCTCTTCCCCGAAGAAGGAAGGCAGACTAGCACAACCAGCAACTCTTCACCAACCAGTAAGAACTGAAAACGTGAGGTGCAGCACGACCTATGCCAACACATTAAGCTGCGCACGGGTTACTGCGAAGCTACAGCAGGAAATCAAGATGATCAGTATTTTCAGGGAAGAAACTCCGGATCCGGCAAGTCCCTTGTTCTGTAACGCCTTCATGATCCTGCTGAGCACGGTAGGAGTCATGCATGCAAGAAGAGTTAAGCACATGGTCACCCATTTGCAGGGTCTTTACTGTCCTATTAAGGCTCTGAGAGCTGGCATTTCTGGAATACTTGCTGAGAGGCAAAATGGCTTCATAACCCTCCCACAGTCTCACCTTTTCTCCTGAAGATGAAAATGTACATCTGTGACATGTCTTCTTTAATGATTTCAGTAAAAGTCTCTTCCTTTGGTAGAGAAGGGAATTATTATGAACCAAAGTATGCCCAACCTCTTAGCTGTTAGGTAGGCTCAAGTGCATGAAGTTGTAGGAAGAGATACATGTAGATGTGTCGATGTGGTGTTTCGGGACATGGTTTAGTGGGTTGGGTGGTGTTGGGTTGACTTGATGATCCTTGAGGTCTTTTCCAACCTTAATGGTTCTATGATTCTATGATAACGCTATCAGAAGTCAAAACAATCTGTTGCAGTAGGAAGCACGGGAATTAAGAAGTACCAGGACTAATCATACCATGGTACCATTGCAATGCAACTTGAAACTGCAGAGCTGACTTAGACACTTGTTGTGCCCATCTGACTGGTATCAGAATTTGTCTGCATTTTGTTCTTTGCATATTGAAGATTTGATGACAGGGATGTAATATTTCCTGAAGATACATCCCTTCATTGTACTCCTGCTCTGAATGTGGTTTTGATTTTATGGGTAGGGTTGGACTTAAAGATTGTCACTCAATCACATGGACACCAAGCAAAGTTCAATTGCAGCACAGCTTTCGTTAAGGATTCATTAATAGACACTTCACATTAAGTGCTACCACATTCTCTTTCATATTTTATTTTTGTTCTCTCCCTACCCCCCCCCTTTTTTTTTGCAGCTGAGAATAATTAACTGTTCTTTTGTGAGTGTCATTTGTTCTCAAGGAATTAAATGCCACCTTATTTCTCAGAACAAGAATTCAACTGTCATAATTATAGCTTCATTTCAGAATGAAAAAAAATCATAATTTATTACAGATTGTTCAGCATGTGAAATAGGTTTAAATGTCTTTGAAAGTAAATTGTGGCATGTCATGAAGGGCTTTTGCCATCACTGTAATTGATTTATAATTTTGCATTTAAAATTAACAACATTCATCCATTGTTCTCCTATTATATAAGGTTCTGGCAAGAAGTTTAGAGTTTTGTGTTCAGTGCTGGTCACCACATTACTGTAATGTTAATAATAAAGTTCTAATAGCTTAAGAGATAAAAAATGATATAAAGAAGTGGAGCCAATAACAGAATTAAAAATATGCTTGAGACTGAAAATAGTTTTAGAAAAATAAACTGTATTTGAGGAAAAATTAGTAAATGAGGGATTCATTTGAATTATGTTAACTTTAAAACACAAGAAAGCTAGATTTAATTTTAATTAAATTAAATTTTAATGTAATTAAATTTAATTTAAAGTCACTTACCAAAAAAACAGGAAAGATATCAAAATTAAGTTTGAAGTAATTGGGCAAATCTACTTCAGTAAAGTTCCTGCAGGTGAAATCATTGTTCCCTTCCTTACCTTAGAAATCTTCAAGCCATAGCTGCAGAATTGTGTCCTAGCCATGCATTTCAAAATTACCCTATAGTTGCAGAATAACAGAAAGAACAATTTAATTTTGTTCTGGGCAATGCTAGTGTTGTGGTACAGTTAAGCATCGTAACTGCCCATCCATTTTTTGAAGTGGCTGCATTTCTGGGATAATGACATTGAACAATGTGATAATGTCATTGAACAATGACAAAACTGAGACAATGACACTGAGCAGTGCTGCACATACCCAGAGAAAAAAAAAATGAGGTCACTAGGAATGCATAGGGAATACAAGATAACACAAGCCTCTAAATCCTGGATGAAAAATTGTATTTATTGGTTTTCAAATACTGTCTGTGATTCTGGGCTCAGCAGTTTCTTCAGGTTTATTTGATTTCATTGATCTCATCAGGTATCACACATAATGACATTAGTGTAAATGAAAACAGAGTTAGTCCCATTAACTAATTATTCTACAAACAGTTGTGGGATAGAGAGAGAAATTAATGAAGAAAGATGAGAAGACTGATTTTGTCAGATAAACAACAGGAAAGAGATTCCCAGTTGGCCGCACAGATTCCTGTTGTGGTCTCCCATCATTTAGACCGCACTGCCTTCATAGAAAAATGCATACAGTAACTATAAATGTGTGAAGAAAGACTGATTAATTTACTAATGTCTTTAAAAAGAGTCAAAGAGCACCAGCCCTTTCCACAGTACCTGCAGTTCATCTCACCAGAAACTTCTAAGGTCCCTCAGACAGGACACACCTGCCTCCTTGAAAGCTATTGTTCCCATTTAAGGCTGACAAAGGTAATATACAATCTGACTCTGTCTCACAAAACCAGCTTCTAGTAATTTCTACCTTTTGTTTACTCTTTTCCCTGTGCTTAGTTTATGGAATGACATTTCATGAAGTTTTAAATTTTCCAAAGAAGAAACTAATAATGACATTATATCTTCACCATTGATACATTCACCATTCAAGTAATGTTAGAAAAATGCTTGGTGTTGGGTTTTGGGTAGGGTTTTTCCAGACTAACAAAGCAAAAGGTTTAACATCAAATCAGGGTGTGGAGAAGCTAAGACAAAGCCATAAAATACATGCCAGTTTTAGTAAACCTTAGTGATGGCAAATTAAGTTGAAGAGGGTAAAACCAATCCCACAGAAGTCCGTACAAAGAAGTGGGGTCTGCAGGAGGCTGTGGTAGATGAGGGCATGCAGACTGCACCAGCTGAACAGCGTGGATTACCCCCTTCTAGTGAAGCAGAGAAAGTTGAAGAGTATCAGTGCCGTCTCCTCCTCCCTGATTTTGTAAAATTTACCAAGTATTTTGCATATATAGCCTATGATGGTCACTGATCCTTCCCCAGGCCAGTGAGCAAGAAATGTTCCCCAGGACACTTTCTTATCCACATACATGTGCAGAGACAGGTCACAATCTAACAGATGCCATGAAGTCCACGAGATGATAAGTGATCTATATAATTTGAGATTGTGATACTATCTCTGAGGCCAAGGGCAAATCGAAGACCAGGGACAGGACAGGGGGAGATAATTGTGCTGACCATATCAAATGTTTCCAAACTCTACAATAAAGAGAAGAGGACCATGCTGCCCTCATGCTGCAGAGAAACCTGCTGGAACCTAACACTGCTGGGAAATTCAAGGTCAGTTTACTCTGTTAAAGATATTGTGGTGTTGGCAAGCGCTGTGTCAGCTTGGATTACCTGCCATGCAAGTGCCAGTCAGGCACGTTGTGCTCGCCTTGGGCTAGGATAACTTGTGCTCTAACTTTTCAAAGATGTTTATGCCTACATCCTCACTGGCTGACAAGGGGCAGCCATAAAGCAGATTTCATTGCATAGCAGCTGATTTTAGAGGCTGGAGCATCAAGTCTGTTTCATCATAAAATCTTTTTACTCCTTTTGTAAAGCACATACAGCTTGTCTTCACACTCTAATCCAGTCATACAACAGTGTGAAGAAGCACACTGAAAACATGCAGTGAAAACTATCTTAGAGCTGAATAACCAGTTCCCCTATGAATGGTGGCTCTCACTCCCTTCCCTCCCCTGGCGTATGCTTCTGGAAGTTGTTGGGTTGTTTCTTCTCAGTGTGTGGAAGTTAAAGCACAGGTGGAGAGAAATGGATTCTTTATTTGACATATTCTTTCTGGGCTTCTCTCCTGCTGCAGGACTGCCATAATTAACTGCTGCCTCTGGCAATCAACCTTTCTGCCTGCCCACCGCCCACCTTCCCCCAGCGATGCCCTGGGGCTCTGTAGCACACAGCTAACAAAGCCAGGTTCCAAAACCTGCCCTGTTTACCTGGGCTTCATAGCCCCCCTTCCTTAACCCTTTTCATCCAGTTGACATTACGACACACAATCCACCCCACTCCAAAACCTGAACAAGAACACCAGAAAAAGCTGGAAATCTCATATGAAGCATGCCCTACACATGCTTTATATTTTTTTTTCCCCAGGAGTTTGCTCAGTTCCTTGGAATTACTCAGGAGTTATTTTCAAGGTCAATATGTATTTGCCATTAACATTTTTGTGGTTTAGACAGTTAGCCTGACACATGATGATGTCTCAACCTCAGCAGAGCCTGGAGGGAGCTGGGAAGGGGAACAGGGACAAGAATGCTGCAGCTTCAGCACGGGGTGGAAATCATTGCTAGGAGCCAGGCTGGAGATGAGGAAGCAGTCTCAAGCAATGGGCTAGCAGAGAGTCTGAAAGTTGAGTCTATCAGGCACTTGTCACCAGTGTCTGATGTGTAATATAAGCAACTGTGCTGATTTTTACTGGGAACACACTGAAATAGTCAAGCTCAGCATCTCTACCCAGTGACTATCAAGAGGGGTGATGTCTGCTACGACCTGGGACAAAATTGCGACTGCATCTGAAAAGGCACATACTTTCAAAGTAGTCACATTTTAAGGAAACCAAATCAGGTCAATTTTTAACCAGTAACCCAGGAAAAAGAGTCTTTTTCTTCTTGTTGCCAGAGTAATCTTGGCCCCTGCAATCACTCCTGAACTTCACTAATTTTATAAGAAGGTTTTGCATCGATCAGATTTATGTCGTTCCACATTCTAAAGTCAACTGCTGTGCGATATAAGGTACATAATAGCAGTGTCCACATTTTATTCGCATTTTATGAGCCATATTCTTTATTGTTCTATTTTACGGGGGGAAAAAATGGCAACTTGTCAGAAAGTGAGGAATTTATTGCTATTGCTGCCTTTGTCTGGAGAGAAAATGCAGTGAGATGGGGCATTGGTTTTGTAGTGATCTTCCTTGAAGATCACCATAAAGAAAATCTTTTTATTTTGTTCCGTCTCAGGCAAAGGTTATAACCTCTTCCAGGTTATGCTTATCTTAATACTAACAAGTAACTTCTTTCTTTTTTTTTTTTTCATCTTTAGTAATATGGGATTACCGTCATTTGAAAGAATTGTTTAGGTTCCTTGACCAGAAGAGGCGTTTAACTATGTCAAGTGTGATGTATGGTGCATTTAATTGCTCTGTGCAGCTATTCAAAAAGCATTCAGAAGTAATCATTTAGCATTAATATCCTGGGGCAATTCAAGGTCACACTACATTAAAAACTAATTCAGAGTAGTTCTAGAATGCATTTTTCATACACAGAGATACATAATTCTTTTATGAGAAAAGTGACAATGGCATTGCAGCATGATGAAGGGATGGCGATATTGTAAATATCTGCTACTGGTCTTACTGTAAAAGCAGAAGGACATCTTTTCACCACATTTCAGCAACTGCTAATTTCCAATAAACTCAACAAATCCAGATAAGTGGTGATGAACAAATGTGTTTACAAGAGCAACTATAAAAGCTTGATTTAGAAGTATTTTTAACTCAGAGTATCTGATTTCTCTTTTGTTATTCTTCCCAAGAGTCAAACTGCTGGGCAGTTTTTAAGGGACAGATGAGCATTGAACAATTCTAACGTGTCCAGAGCTACTTATGCATGTGGTACTCCCATGCAGAAAACCAAAATAAAACTATTCTTTCCTTAAAATAATTGATTTTAGGTTACAGAAAAGAGGAAGAAAGCATAAGCAACAATATTGCCCTCAGGGGTCGCAGGGCTAGTCCTCAGAGTGTGGAGGACAAAGCAGTCACCCTCCCATCTTGGGGAGAGGAAATTCCCTTCAGTTAAAAGCACACAACACAAAATTCACAACCATCAAAGGCACAGTCCGCACGCATCACAACACGATTAGGTGTAAAATTATTCGTAGCCATCTTTGTCGCACCCACGCTGTCACCCACACGCTCTACAAGAGAGATGTTGACAACCTCCAAGTCAGATCTCCTAATGGAAGGAGAAAACAAACAAACAAACAAACAATGTTGCATTCTGCACAACATTACCCAACAGCCATTTTCTGCTGCTTTAGGATGCCTTTAGCACCTAGATGAGAAGCTGCACAGCTTGTGGGAAAATTAATCAGGCATATTCTTTCAATGCAACATGACCTCAACTTGGGAGGAAAAGACTGAACTGAATCCAAAAACGGAACAACCCCCTTCCACACGGGTTGCATGAGCCTCCCCTCATACTGGGAGGCTGCAACTGGTGCTGGAAGTTGGAACTGGAAACTAACCAGATCAAAGCTGTGTCACGCGGGTCTGTACCAGCTGCAGTCACAGCTCACACGTCTGCTCTCCCACACAGATATAAAACTTGAACTGAGGAACCAGCACTTTTTAGCTCTGAGGATGACAGTGGATGAAACACAATATATGAGCATCAAGGAGTATTGGACACCTCCTGGTGCACACTGAACTAAAGCACCGGCAAACACAGAGGCTGTCACAGCAGCCTTGGTCAGACATCAGATTTTCTGTTTCTATCCAAAAGGAAAAGAAAAGCTTGACTGTAAAGGAAATCATGAACAGAAACACTGGTGTAGGCAATAGCTCAACAGTGAAGTGCTGCAACTATGCTACTTTCCCACTCTTCCTCCATTTTTATGTAGCCACTGAAGTTTTTAATATAGTAGGCACTTTAATCATTAACATCTGAATCCATTAATGAGCAGGCAGGCCGTATCCCTCAGCATCAGCATTACTGACATCAGCTGCATCAGGCTGCATCTATTTCATATTTTTTAGGCTTTCCCTTACCTTTATTTTTTTTTAATAAAAGCCCTATTTCTAAACAACCAAAATGGTACCCAAAAACAGTCACAAGTAGCAAGCCTGGAGGAAAGCATCTACTAGATACTACAGTGGGTTTGGCTAAGGTTCCTAAATGGTGGATATGATGGGTAAGTACTAGCTTTATATAAATTATCTCACATACCAACCTGATAATAATTTTTCCATTAGATACATTAGATCAAAATTAACATTTTAACATAGATATCACAGGTAGTTGCTGAGATTTCCTGGCACAGCTAAAGCAGCAACTCCTCTTTAGAAAAAAATAAAGTTTAAAGAAAAAGTGCTATTTGTAAACTCTTGCTAGGATAGCAGAAACAGTTCAAATCCAGCTAAGGTACCTCAGATGTGCTAACAAATATATTAATATACCCAAATGAACAAAAAGTTTCTTTGAGGAAACAAGGGTTCCAACAGCAATAACTCCATAGTCAAAGTTCCATTATTGCACTCCCAAGCCATCACCTAAACTTTAAATATCTTTATATTGTACAGCCCTCTGTTCTACTTTGGTCTTTCTCCTCCATCAGGCTACAATGCCGTAGAATCACAGAATCATAGAATGGTCTGGGCTGAAAGGGACCTTAAAGATCATCTAGTTCCAACCCCTCTGACCTTATTTTGTGTGGTGCACTTAGACTGTGTATCAATACTGAAAATACTTTTCACAGAGGTTTATATAAGACCGGGGAATAATATTTCACAAAAATATTATTTTTCAAATTCTGCGATTTTTGAAGTTGGGAAGAAAAATCAGATTCCTAGGACTTTAGGAAATTGTAACGGCTCTCAGTTTAAAACACACACTAATTTCAGTACTGAAATTCAACTTTCTTTAGATTTTTTTTAAGTATTAATTCAGAAGCTTTTAAAAATAAAAATGTTGATAAAATTAACATATTTCAACAATAAACTTTTAATGTAAAAAATTCTGATCTGTGCATTGGTAATGTTATTGTGATCAAAGATATGTTTTTATTTATTTCACTCAACTATTCAAGATATTGTCTCATATAAGTGTACAGTAGAGGTGAAAGAAGGGAATTATTAACATCTCTTTAATGATTCACATTCTTTTTGAGCATCTCTGAGAGTGCTAATACTGTTTGTCACCAAAAATCTCAGACCCTCTCTTTGTCCTTGAGAGGTGATACCTGAATAAAACAAAATTTGAAAGGCTAAGAAACAATTGAACACAAAGAGCAATTAAAAGTGAAAAATCACGATGACACGTAAGTCGATGTTTGTTCTGACTTGATTTCACTCTCCAGGTGACCAGTCTTAAATAGCTCAGCAGTCCAGACAAACACCTGCAGAAGTAGTTGCAGGATTTTTCTATCAGTGAAATATTGAAACAGGCTTCAAACTAAGTATATACACAAATAATCGGCTGTTTTGAGAACTTCTTAGGCATGCCTAATGCAGATCTCTCCAGAAACGTGTTATTGTCTACTGTGCCACCACTGTTAAAGGGTACAAAGAGACCTTGTGCCCACAAAAAGAGCATTCACACATGATTTGTTTGCTAGTAAATGGACTAACAAACATTTCTAAGTGACTGTTTACTTTTACTTGATTGATTTTCAGTATCAAATGAGAGGAAGGTCACAAAGCCATCACTGTGGCATCAAGTCAAAACTGAACATGCCAAACAAGTCAGTACACTGAGTCACAAAATCTGGTCACAGAGGGTAACGAGTGAGCTTTCAGACAGACCCCAGTCCAGCCAAATCTCACAGAGAACCTGGCAAATCTCCGCATTCCCACTTCGTACCAGCACAGCTGGTATTATCGTGGTGAAGTCACTCTCTTGGTCTATTTCTGTAGTCTGCCACCACGCTTCTTTAATCCCAAATCCTTGGAGTATGTGGGAGCTGACTGTCTCCTGGCTGGGAAAGAGAAGGTTGCAGAGCCTTAGAAAAAGCCCAGCTACTGGGATTTCTCCATCCCTCTGTGTCACAAAAGTAGCTTCAAGGCATGGAGCACTGGGCCAAATTCTGTGCCATTTATACTTGGGTTCCTCATGCCTGAGTCCATGAAAAGTTCTCTTTCTAGCCAACAGCTCTGAAAAGTCAGCTAGCACTCCTAGCCATGAGGTAATCCTGTTATCCTCAACTTGATGAGGTTCAGTGATGCTTTCAGCTATTCACGGGAACACCACTGGATGCTAAGGAACAAGTATGACACAGTACATTCAAAAGTCCTCTTTTTCTGTTTCACAGTCTCATTGCCAGAATAGATTTAGACTTTAAAATATAGACATTTTAAAATCCAAATCTGAAGAAAACAAATTAAAATTTCCTGTGGTACCCAATGCAGACATCCTACTGGCAAAACAATAATTTTTAAAAAAAAATCTTATAACTCAGTAATATGAAGGAACTGTTCAGAAAATCAATAAAATAAAAGAGCTTTAAAGAAAGAAAGGAGATGAAGTTTCAAAATTAGCCCTTTTCATTCTTTCATAGGAACATTTTTAATATGTTTTACAAGTCTTACACCCAATATTTGGTATTCCATTCAGACGGTCTGTTCCCAGAAAACACTGCACAGATAGTGCGGTGACCTTTTGCAGACCAAAGGCAATTAATTCAGACCCTGTTGTCTGCAGCTGGTGTTGCCATAGAGGACAGAATAGATAGGAAAATCTCGGGTATATAGCAATTTTCTTTGCATGTACTCTCTACTTTCCAGTGACTGCAGGCTCCTACCTCCTTACCAGAACTTTTCCAACGGGTGACCCGGAGCAGGCAGGGCAGGACAGAGTGGAGATGGAGCGGGCGCAGAGCTGGGCACCGCTGGCACCACATCAGCAGCATGTGCTGGCACATCCCCTCTCGCCCTCTCCAGGGACTACCTGGGGGGTACATAGGAAAAACCCCCCACCCCTCGACAAGCCAATCCACCCTGGCTGCCGTGCAAGCCTACAGGCTGAGCAGGGGGACAAAGCCAAGGACAAGGGGGAGAAGGACAGGTCACCTCCGAAGTATCGTGTGATGCGTTGAGTACATGTACGAGTAATTTTCATCTGCTTAATTTAATTACTTTGGTCCTTGGGAATAAATCATTTAAATGAGGTCCTGGTTTAACCAGAAACTGAACCCACATGGCTGGAGGTGACAGACTAACACTAATTTGCTGCACCTTCAAACCCCCCAGTTATACCTTGTGAGAGGAGGAGATAAAATTTTCTGTGTTAAAAAGCACTCACAGGAATTATATCACAAAGGAGAGATCAGAACAGCAAACTTAATGACTTAATATTGTACAATATAAAATCATTCCAGTTGAATAACTTTTAATTTATTATAATACATAGATGCCAATTATGCTTGATTTATTAAGAGAAATTCAGCAGTGTCAAGACTCTGTGTTTGAGTGGTTGCCATGGTACCCAGCTTTTACAAGGACATCTTAAGGATCATTAAAGTGTCAAGGTGATAAGTTTGACACTCAGTGGATTTAATGATGGATGATAATAACGTTACCTCTTCACATCATGAAACACCTCGGATTCAAGTTAGGAGGTAGAAATGTTAATCATTATTTTAGATATTTTTTTTAAAAGACCAGCTGAAGCTGGTATGAAATAATGTTAACCCAAACTACACTCTGCTCCCTTTGGTGTAAATTCCTTAACCTCAGGTTTTTTTTAGTGATTTCAGGAGTCTGCCATTCCTCAAAGCATCTCAACCTGCTTTTATCAGCTCTCACAGCCTTACCCCTCACCAGGGCCTCATGGGCATTGCAGGAAATAGTTTCCAGGCTGAACACTGCCAATCCAGCTCCCAGCAAGTCTTACAGAATATTTGATGGTAAGAAAGGAATTGAAAAGAAAAAAAAAAAGGAGAATCTCTGCTGTGTACTGTGAAAAAACCTGATGGCAATATGCTCTGCATCTAAGCATCTAAGCTCTGTCCCCGCTGTCAAGCACAACCAATTCATTTCACATTGGACATAGAACAACCCGAGGCTGGTAATGACTTTCAGTGACTTGCATAGACCTGATTCAAGCCAATAACTTGAATACAAAAGGCTCTGGAGGCCTCAGTACATCCCTGAGCCTTGCACATGCACATGCAGGAACCATCACAAGATGTTATTTTAGGTGCTTGTTTCTGTTCTGGAGCGAGAGGTCCTCCTTCAACAGAGCTGCCACGGAGGAAGGGGGGCTCAGAGGTGCAGCCCTCTCCCCCTGCACACGGTGCTCCACCACCTCCCTAACAGCAGCAGCTACCGCGCAGCTGCTTTGTTCTTAAAATACAATATCCCTGTGTTTTTCTGTTTTAACCTTCCAGAAATATTACCCACATAACACCTTCTCTAGAAAAAAATAATTAAGTCACTGTCCCTTACCTTGCAAACTGTAAAGCAGTGGGACTGTGTAACTCCCGTCAGTGTGATGACAATGTCATCAGACTGATGATTCCCAGGATACTGCTGCTGTTTTCAGCCCCTGGTTCTGCTCAGAGCTACACACAGCATCATTTTCTTGGAGCAATTTACCAGTTTATCATCACTGTGGATTAGAGTCTGACTTCACAATCTCTCTTCAAGAGAAGATTTATTACACTGACAATGTTTTCAACCTGCCCACTGGACTGGTGTAAATAAAAGACAGGGGATTACAGATCTAAACCCCAAATTTACCACTAGCAGCCAACACTAGTGTCTACTAAGCTGCACTTCATTGCCAAGCATCGCTACGCCAGGTATTCCATGTCTAGTGTAAACACATTTGACAAGCATAATCACAGTTTAGCTCTAGTATCTTCTAGTAAAGCTATCTTACTGACATGAGAATAATAGTCTGGGACAAGTACATAATGTTTTCCAGTCATTCTAAACAATTCTCTGCATACTTTGCTCCAGGAGAACATGTTTTTTTTCTGTGCCAACATAGACTCCCTTGCTTGACTTGGCCTGCATTTTTGGCATAGATTCCAAGCCTTGACAACTTCCTTGGTGTCAGTATTCATCTAGGACAAGTACCAGCCCTTCCTTGAATCTTTCAGCCCCTGAATAACTTTTATGTATTCACGCAAATATATTTTTCAGTACCATTTCAGGGAGGGACAACCTGGCACTTGGAGACCTACAGGTGAAACAGGAGTCTGGAGCGTGGGATCTTGACCTCACTGTGCTAGTGGTCTTTCCTTTCTGCAGAAGTCATTCGGTCTCTGTCCAGACTTCATATGGATCTGCACTAGCTCAGAATACTCTGTTCTGAACCTGTTGCTGCTGCAGTGCTGAAAAGCAGTCTTGAGGACATCATGTCACTCCACACTCATCCATCTGCATTTCACTTTCTGGTGGCAAAACCTCAATGAAATTATAATAAAAATTGTTACTATTTCAAAAAGATGTTTGTTGTTGACTTCAACAAAGGTATTATGGTAAGTGACACCCACTCAAGTTGCACCAAACACTGTCTTTCCATAAAACCTCTCCCTTTCACCGCAGGGAGTGTCAGTGATGGTTATGTATTAGCCACCATGCTATTAAGTGACAGCAGTAAATCCTATTTATACCCAGCAATGCTGTGAATTTCTTTGTAATTTATTGTTCTAAGGAGTCTGTAACTTCTTGTCACCTGTTGAGTAAAGCACATTTCCATTTGCTGTTATGATACACTTGTGTAGACTTATCTCATCACCACTATGCAGTGTCCATTCCTCTTAAGAGAAGTCCATCTGAGCCGGGTACATTGCTTTACTGTGTTATACCCTGTGCTATGGTGTCAGCTCTTGCAAATTCTTGAAAAAGGATGAAAATTCATCACTGCTCTTCTGCATCTCTTCTGTTTGTCAGAGATTATCCCAGTTTAGGTTAGCTGTAACAGGGTGCACAGCAGTTCCTCAGGAATTTTTGCCTACTCTGCTATTGCGTTTTACAGGTCTTCACATATGATGTCTCTCTTCTCGAAGCATTTCGTATTACACAAGCATGCTGGGAAGTACTGTCTTAGCTTTTCAAAGCTCCATGCTGGACTAAGCTGTTTTTGGTTTTTGTCAAGTCCAAATGCTCAGTCAAGAGAAAATCTAGATATTACACAATTTCCTAAATGTCTTGACTCAGATTGCAGTCCTGGTCCTTTCTCTTACCAGAAAGTCAGCCTGTCAAAATTGCAAGATTGGGGTTTGAGATTTCACATTATGGAGAATTTTATGACCTGTTTCATAACAATCCTCTGATTAAAACATCTCCTTCATGTAATTCATTTTCATAAGTCTTGCAGTATTCCTCAGATTTATTAACCATGGCTTGAGGGTTAGCCAATCCTACCACAGTTACCTGAAAATAATTGAACAAAGCCAGCACATTAAAACCAGTCACCACTAAAACCAAGAGATACCTTCTGAATTGTTCTTTTTTTCTTTATACCATCTGATCAGCTGAACAGAGTAAAGATCATCCTCCACCTCCTTCCATGTTTCCAAAGAATCACAGTTTTGCAATGGGTTCAGTTCTGTTCTTTTCAAATTTCTGTGTCCTGGTGCCACTTGGTGTTAAAAACTCTCTGATACAGGATACGTAACAGATACATACTTACTTTGAAAGTGCCACTTCCAAACCTGCTTAATCTATAGAGCAATAACCTTCTCAAAGTACAATTTTTCAGTTTTCTGTTATTGCCTACAATGCAAGAATTTTATTAAATAAAATGTTCCACTATGTCTATTGAAAATCAAGTATTTTCAGACAGTTCAAAAGTGCACACTCTGTAAAAATACATAACTTCCACCTTGGACATCGATCTGATTTGAAATCATATTGGACTCTTTGAAACAATGGCTGTAATTTTAATGTTTTTGACTTTGTTGTGGCTTTTTCCTGTTGAAAATGATGATTTTTCTTGTCTGAGGATTTGTGTGGATGCATGTGATGTTTCTGAAATATAGAACTTTAATAAAAAAAAAAAACAACAAACCTTGTTTCAAGCCTTTCTTTTCCATTCACCTGAACATTTTTGCAGCCTCTCATTGTTCTTTTTCCACATACAGATGAGTAATGAAGTTTTTGACGATTTTTTCCCCAAAAAGAAAACGTTAAAACAGGAGAGTGGTTATGTCAGAATAAACCTCTCCTTGCCCAATCACAGCACAGAAACAACATCATGTGATTTATGACTCACAGCAGCCCAACACCTCAATTCGAAATTGCAATTACTCACCAGCTGCAATATAAATCATCTGGATG
>NW_010110733.1:43950-51115 GCF_000699245.1 Pterocles gutturalis
CAAAATATTGATATTGAATAAATCAGAGGAAATCACAATTGCCTGGTTAATGTTCACCAAACAGGGAAGGAGTCCAAATTTGTTGAATAAATTATTTGTTAAGAACATTCACTCACTTCTGCTTATCACCATCTTTGCCAAAACCCCCCAGGCTCTCCGAAGCGTTAGATCGGTGCTAAACGCATGCTTCATAGTGTAATGACTGGAGCAGGAGTAATAAAAACGTACTTACTGCTGTCAAAACTAATCTGTTAATAGGAAAGTTTGTGGCAAGCGTTCTGTAACTCATATCTGTGAGGAAACAGGTTCCCCATTTATGGCAAATGGAGCTGTTTTTTCTTAAGCGGTGAGCTGCCTATTGTGTAGGTAATTACAAGAAGGCCTGTGTTGACCTGGCAATGAGGTAGTGTATCTAAATACCTGAAGTGAAGGAGAAAAACAGAAATGAAAGCAGAGGCCCCATCTGTTAGACTATAATGACTGTGCTATTTGAAGGCAGAAAGGTTTGTCTGAAGCAGCTGGTTTCTCTCCAAGTGACCTTTTAGCATTTCTGCTTTTGCCGTCTGACAGATGTGTCAACTCAATAATTTCAAAAGCCCCTGAGTAAATAACCAATTGTGAGAAAGGATGACCCAAAGCGATGGCAAAATGGGTGCACACACAGCACATTACAGAACATAATACCTACTGAAAGAACGGGGAACATTATCGAAGAGGAAAAACATTTTACTCTTTATTTTTGAGTAAATGGTTTTCCTGCCCACAGATCAGACGTTTTCGAGGAAAAAAAAGGGAACTGAGAAGTGAATGGAAGGGCATTGTGGCGTGTTTGCCCTTGGAGCACGTCTGTAAACTGGCTGCAGGACTCAGGTGGTGTCTCGGAGCTCAAGATGGACTTCAGCTCCCTCCCTCGGCCCACAGCCGTGAAGAAGGACGGAAGGCCACAGCTAATCGGCTCTGTGAATGATTGGGGAACTGCAGAGAGGTGACTGCAATCAGACAAGACCCAATAGAGTTTAAAGTCCACTAAAGAGTTTCCAAAACCGATGTTGATGCTGCTTTTAACTCGAACTTGAAGCCTGGCTGAGGGAAATGCCAAAGCAATTGGAGACCCCTGAACGTGCTCTGTTTGATGATGCACCAGTTACTCTGCTGAGGGCTCACACCATTAGAAAATGCTTCTCTGCACTGCTATCACAGACCCTCCACAAAGAATTAAATCTGCCAAATTTAGTCATATTTGGTGTCATTGCACTTCAAAGCCTGGAGAGCTTTAACGGAGCTGACGGCACAGGCAGCACCAAATCGCCCCAGGTATCAGTCATGGAGAGCAGCAATGCAAAGGAAAAATTAGATGTCAATAGATTCGTGCTGTAAGGTGGCTGGGTGCCTTTGCTTCCTTCTGATGTGGTGGAAAGTGCTACCCAAATAAACCTTTCTATACTCCCCACAGTGGGTGGAAGTATCTAAAAAATCCCTTTGAGACTGAAAGAAAGACAATGCCGAAAGTCAGGAGATCAGTATTAAGCCATGGTTCAGATTTATCTCAAATTCTCTCCACATCTGTTTCCTCAGGTGTTAGATATGATGAATAATACATCCCATAACAGTGCTATGAGCTATAGTGCATTAACATTAGTAATGAACTCTGAGCTCTCCAAAAAAAGGAAAGAAGTACACAAGGATTATTGAGTTTGGGTGTTGTTTTTTAAAAAATATTACATTTGGCCTAAATAAATCAGATCTGAAAATAAAAGTTTGATAGTCAGGAAGTTTGGCAGTGGTAACGATAATTGTGTCTCTCAAGTACAACAAGTTCATCTGAGCAGGTCCAGTGTGCCAAGGCTGCGAACAACTTTCATGTAAAAATTTCAATGCAATGTCCATCACAAATTAGAAAAAACAGAACTCTTAATTCAAATAAGCTTTCAATGTAAGACGAGATATCTTTATTTATTTAAGAGAGACCTCAGGATATTTAAAGACTGATAATTGATTTACCAGAGGAACAAATAAAAATATAACTAGTATTGGTGTCGATCATATACATACTCTGAGAATATCATAATGAATACTCTAAGAATACAAATACAAACTTTTTTTTCTCTGTATTGACATATATTCTAATTTAATAGAATTTTAAATCAATTCTGTACAATATCAGACATGAGCCAGTGCAAGACTGGACTTAGCATTATACTAATGAAACTTGTTCAAATTTTCAAGTTTCTTGCAGTTATTTTCAATTTTGCCTCTGACTGGCTGTTGATAGTGGAGTGCAGTAGTTGACCTGCACCCAGCAAGAGCTGGCAGAGTGTTTTGGTTTTGGCAGTAGAGATTACTTTTAGATGTTTTCCAAGTTTCAAGTTTTTATAAAACTAAAAAAGTTGCAGAATTTAAATTCTTCTTCACCAGAAATCAAGAAACAGGTTAGATTTTACCCTACAATGGCAAAAGAAATTTCCTTAGCCTTCCTACAGACATATCAATCTAAATGTCAATGCCAATGATGGAAGGAAAACATATATTCCACATCCATGAACATGGCAACATTTGACCTGATTTAGTGATGTAGATACCTACCTGTCACTGGATAGGTTGAGAGACAATGGGCCAAAAAGACAAGGAGAGGCGTTTAGAAATTATCTTCATTAGAGAGGAATCATACAAAGTTTAAAACTGGTGCGTTTGGGTTCAGGATTAAAACTCCACATTTCTGCAGTCTTATAGCATGTTATTTGAAGGCTCATGCCCTTGTAAGAAATTTTATTTCTGGCAGAAAGTCTTCATTGGATGACTGTCCCACAAGATGCAATGCAAACATTTTAAGATCTCTAAAATTAAGAAGATATTTTATGTATTTAGATGCCTTGAGAAATAAACTGACTGTATGTGTTTGAATCCAAAGAGCCCGTCACCACTCCACGTAACGCAGTTTGTCAAATTTAAATCTTAGATGTAAGGGCTATTAACCTCTCTGTAATTTATTGCCATCTCTTGCTGAAATATTTCACAGGCAATGGATTGTTTCCACTGGATTTACATGGGGGCTCACCCTGATACTCAGCCCCCACCGTATTTCAGTCCTGTCACTGCTTCTCTCTTCTCCCTCCCTTCACTTCGTTGATTGCTCTCTACTGCTTGCAGGGCTGGACCTGCAGATCCCCCAGCAAGTTGTCCTCATTAGTGTGGCTAACTTGCACTGCCTCCCTCCTCAGTGGAAATAAGCCAGTTTCAGACCAGGGCTGAGATATGCGGTTCACTGAATCTGACTTTGTGGTAACTCAGTGCAGGATCTCCAGAGCTGGGGTTTGTTATAAACAGCTCTGTTTGCTGTCATGACTGTGGGGACATACAGCCAAGGCCACTGACACTCATGTCTGGGGCTCTGACTGCACATCTCCCCTTCCAGCGTTCAGTAAACTTTACATGTTGTCTCATGGGATCCACACACCAGCTTGTCTGGCTCCATAAAACTCCCCAGAAATAGATGGGTAGCTTCACTGCAAGAGCGGCCAAGTTATATGAAGCCTCTATAGCATTACCTCAAATGGCAGGCAATGTCCATATTAATGAACCAACAAACTGTACATAGAGGTTTCTCAAAACATAAGACCCAAACAGCTGGCAAACAAGCCATATGGGTACTATGGGCCTATATACCAGTTCATAATCAGAGAACCCCTTAAAGATCGTTGAGTTCCACCCCCCCTGCCATGGGCAGGGACACCCTCCACTAGCCCAGGTTGCTCAAAGTCTCATCCAGCCTGGCCTTGAACCCCTCCAGGGATGGGGCATCCACAGCTTCTCTGGGCAACCTGTGTCAGTGCCTCACCACCCTCACAGGAAAATATTTCTTCCTCATGTCTAATCTATATCTACCCTCTTTCAGCTTAAAACCATTACTCCTCATCCTATTACTACACTCCCTGATGAAGAGTCCCTCCCCATCTCTCCTGTAGCCCCCTTTAAGTACTGGAAGGTCCCCCTGGAGCCTTCTCTTCTCCAGGCTGAACAACCCCAACTCTCTCAGCCTGTCTTCATAGGGGAGGTGCTCCAACCCTCTGATCATCTTTGTGGCCCTCCTCTGGACTTGCTCCAACAGGTCCATGTCCTTCTTACGTTGGGGGCCCCAGAGCTGGATGCAGTACTCCAGGTGGGGTCTCATGAGAGCGAAGTAGAGGGGTAGAATCACCTCCCTCAACCTGCTGGCCACACTTGATGCAGCCCAGGACACAGTTGGCCTTCTGGGTTGCAAGTGCACATTGCTGGGTCACATTGAGCTTCTCATCCCCCCAACACCCAGAAGTTGCTTTGAGCAACCTAGCTATCTTCAGCTACCTGATGGGAGGATGAAAAGGAGAATGGTGGTGCAACCAGAGTCAAAAAACACCAGCTGGAACATGCGACTTCTGTACTTATCTTTTTTTACTGTTCTTTAAGTTGCTGCTATATTTGGAAAAGCCCCATGTCTATCTCCATTAAGTTTTTACACAGCCTTTTATGAATCACTTTATAAACTCGAGGTCAGCAACCACTGAGTCACGTAATTTATCAAGTCATTACCCATACGCAGTGCCTGGTATTAGCTGTCTTATGATGCAATTTGCAGTAGAAAATAAAAGAGTGCAACTCCCTCCATGAGGAACAAGGTGTGTTTAACACTACACAGTGTTAATTTTTCCAATAATATCTCTTCAATCATGATCATGTTAGATTAGAAGAGAAGGAAGAGCAGCTACAATTTTTAAAATATACCTTTGCTTCAGAGGAGAAACTAATATTTTGACTGGGATTTTCTGTTCTGCCTTTACTGCTACGGGGGCTTTTTCCTATCCTTTTTTTTTTTTTTTTTTTTTGCAACACTCCGTTACAGTTGCTGGAAAACATTATTTTTCTCCCTATCCATTTTGTTCTTTTCTATTTGGCAACCACTGATTTTATTTTTGTGTGTGTGTGTGTGTGTGTTTTTCTTCAATGGTAAAATTAACATGGCTGTTTCCATTTAACAACTTTCATTTATAGAGCACCTTGTCAGAGCAAAATTATTTTATTTGTTCAGTGGTGTGCAACCATAGGACCAATGTAACTCCACACAACAGGACCAGTGCATGTACAGTAAAAATACATATATTCTTTTTATTACAACCTGTTACAGGAGAATTTCTCAGCAGACACACAACTGATTGTCTGGCAAAGCTGAGGGCTGATCTGCACTGTGAAACTCCTGTTGGCCTTAGCAGGACAGTGGTATTTCAGAATCTCCTTGGCTTGGTGCTAATGGTCAATACCTCACCTTGCAAAAAAAAAAATCTACAGTTTCATAATGTTTCTTTTATAAGATGTAGCACAATTTACTGTGGTTGGTGGTTGAAATTCCTCAGTAACTGGATTCAGCAGACCAGAGTCCACCCCTTTTCTCAGGGGTGCTGCTCAGGAGAGATCAGGTTCTGTATAAAAGGGGTGATCAGCACTTGTGTGTGTCTCAAAGGCTTTTGCAGATCAGACAAGACCACCAGCACAATTTCTGTCCTACTAAAAAAATTTAGTGCAAATGCAGTGTAAGGGAGGAAACAGCTCCCAAGCCTCATCCCAGAGGTGATGTGCTCCAGAAACAGGACACGTGGATTTTCAAGACAGTATGTCATCTGTAAGGCATCCTCAGATCCTTCAGGGTGAAAATCTCTTTGGATACTATTACTGAACAGCACATGAATAAGCATCTCAAAATTTACTTTCCCTCACCCACTTTTACCTCATCTGTCCAGCTTAGCTATCTCTAGATCACCTAAAATAATACCCAGGTGTTTCCTTGTGTCAGGATGGTAGCTGGAATATGCTGAGATGTTTCTATTACTGACTCACAGACATTAATTCATGGGATATGAAATCAGGGAGGTCATCTATAACAGCTTTATCTTTAGAACATGTTTCTGCTGAGACCTCACAAGGTTCATATCTGCCCAGTGGGCTGCAGAGTGAGATCTCTTAAATAGGACTTTCCCAATTGCACATTTCTCATTGTGTGGATTCCGTCTGTTGACAGGTGAAGAAGACAGGAACCAGGCTGCCTGTTACATTTTTGGCCTCATATTAAATTTCAGTATCTAAATAATACCCGGATACCATGGTGGATAGCGAGCCCCTGTAATAAACAGTCAGCACGGAAACTAGAAAAAGAAGTAATCTAGTCATCTAGTACGTTATCACATACTGGAATCCATCCAAAATGGGAACAATACTAGTAAAAAAGCACCTACTATGTCCTCACTAAATGTCTGGAGAAGAGCTCAGTCTTCAAGGGGTGAACCGTGGATTATCTCAGACAAATGCCAAACCTAAGAAACGAGATGTACATCCAAAATCTGCAACTGACAACAGACTACCCAGGCAGAGGAGGAACTAGTGGGCAGCTTGTCTCTGACCCCTGAGCATGTGTTCCATCTTAAAAACCGCACACCCAAAGAAGTAGGTACAAGCACAGATGGAGATGGTGAGTTTATGCCACTTGGATGTTTGGGACCCAGTACAAGCACAAATTTCAGCACACTGAGTTATTTTACAACTTAAGTAAGAGTCTCAGCTGAGTGGAAATCTGCAAGCTTAAACAAAGCCTGGTTTTATTTCCGGGCCCCATGGAACTCTGTAGTAATAAGCATTTGCTTACTAGTGTGATTGGTGTTACAGGAGCCAAAAGCTGATAGATGACTCGATTAGATTGCAACAAAGACCTGTGCCATATTTTCCACATTGAGTGATACATAAACTGTAAAGTCAATTAGCATTTTTTTCCCATTGCTCTGATACGAGTAGCCAGGTATCCATCTTCTTATACACGTTATTTCCAAAAGCATGCTACCATTGTAATTTCAAACTTACAAAATAAATGATTGTCTGAATAAAAAACTAAATATTAGTATTTAAAGTAAAAAGCAAACATTCAAGAGGGTTGACTGCTTTGCATAATTTCGTTAATTTAAAACTGATGCTAAATTTAATAGACTTAAATTTCACGATAACATACTAGAGATTTAAGACTAATTCCACTTAAAATTTGTCTAACACTGATTTTAATAATGATTGCATTTTTAATCAACTAAGTACATTAGAACATTACTACAGTCATAATAATGCTGTTAACTTTTAAGTTAATATTATATATATT
>NW_010110734.1:0-18693 GCF_000699245.1 Pterocles gutturalis
AAACTTCCAGCAGTTTCTTACAGGGGCTATATCGGTGGTACTCCTTCACCCACTCCCCCTCCTCGTTACCAAACGCTTGGACCCGGGGGGTGGGGGTGAACCCTTAGCAGTCACTTACAGGAGCTACCACTGTAACCCTTCCCTTGCCTCCAGAGCAGACTGGGAGCTGGGGGAAATCTTAGCAGTTGCTTACAGGTCCCGCCACTGCAGCCCTCCCTTGCTGACAGCAGAGCTGGAGTCCAGGGAAACCTTTAACAGCTACTTACAGGAGCCATTACTGTGGCCCCTCCCTGCTACGAGACAAAACCCACCACACAAAACCATAACAGCAGTATCACTGTGTATCACTCATTTGTATATTTTTATATATTTTTAGTGGTGACTACACCACTCTGCTGATGTGGTCGCAAGCTGCAGCTGCAGGACTGCCAGGCACTCCCCTTTGCTTGGAAGGGTTTGCTCCAGAGGAGCACTGGGTGCAGGAGTCTGCTGGGATGAGGCATTTGCTGGCCCCAGAGCTGCACCGTGCTCCATGGTTGCACTGCTCTCAGTGGCTTGCTACAAGCCCCCTTCTGCCGGTGGAAGGGCATTGTCAGTGTCTGAGCTGTCCCAGGGAGGGAGGGGTGGAGAGCAGCAGGGGAAGCCTGGATCTCCTCTGCATCTCCTCAGCACTCAAGCTGTCTGGGGCAGGCTCTGGTGAGCTGTCAGGGAGCCCGGGGGAAGAGCTGACGTGCCCAAGCCCCCCAAACCCCTGTGCTCTTCTCCTTGGGTTATCACAGGTTACCTGCAGGACAGAGTCAGGGAAGGTGGAGGAACTTTCGAGGATTGAGCATTGCCAACATCCCTGGCACTCTTGGCACTGGGACAGGCACTGACAGGCCTCGTAGCATTGTGCAGCAGGGTAGAGGAAAGAGGAGTGCTGGAAGTGGCTGCCTTTGCTCAGCCCCCACAGCTGCTGCTCTCCCCTGCGCCAAAACTCAAAGAGCAAGTCAAAGGTCCTGCTGGAGCTTGCACGCCTTGCCTGTGCACCCCAAGGAGCTCTGGACAAAATGCATGAGGACTGAGCCTGTGGCTGCAGAAGAGCAGCGAGGTGAGGGGCAGTCACAGCTGCTCCCTGGGGTCATTACAGGAGTGCTGAGGGCTGCCCCTGGACAGCT
The DNA here is from genome assembly GCF_000699245.1 of Pterocles gutturalis. NCBI lineage: Eukaryota > Metazoa > Chordata > Aves > Pterocliformes > Pteroclidae > Pterocles > Pterocles gutturalis. The sequence goes on from NW_010110734.1 coordinate 1,158, forward strand.
GCCTGGGTAGGAAGGCTGATGTCCTTTCAAAGAGGGAAAGCCTGCTCTGCAGGATGCTTACTGCCTTCTCATGGCCTTGCAAGTGGGTTTTAACCTCAGGCTTGTCAGGCCCTGTGATGAAAGGCTGGTGCCCAGAGCACAAAGACCTGGCAATGGGCAGACCAGCAATGCAGGGGTGGAGATGTAGTGAGCTCTTCAGTGCCAACAGCGTGCTCCAACTCTGAAGGCTCCTCTCAGGGGAGAAGGACTCACCCCTTGTCACTGGAGGGAAACCTCCTGAGGTGACAGAATGGTTGACATTGAGAGGGACCTCTGCAGTTCACCATGTCCAAGGTTCTCACTCAAGCATGTTTATGTAGAGCAGGTTGCCCAGGACCCTGGACAGATGGCTTCTGAAGGTCTTCAAGGATGGAGAGTCCACCAGCTCTCTTGGAAACCTGGTCCTGTGTGCAATCACCCTCACAGCAAAAGAGGAGGAACCTGCCTTATTTCAGCTTATGCCCATTGCTTTTGCTCTGTCACTGGGCATCACTGGCCAGAGCCTGGCTCCATCATGTTTACACCCTCCCTTCGGATATTGGGAGACCTTGATGAGGTTCCCTCTGAGCCTTCCCTTTCCAGGCTCAGCAGTCTGAGCTCTCTTCACACTTCATCCTATGGGAGATGCTCTAGTCTCTTCATTGTCTTGGCTTGCCCTTGGCTCGATGCTCTGTGGTAGATCCATGTGTCTTATAGTGAGGAACCCGGAAATGGGCACAGTACACCAGTGCTGGCCTCATCAGTGCTGGCCTCATCGGTGCTGAGGAGAGTGCCCTCAACCTGTGGGCAACACTCCTCACGCAGCCCAGCATACTTCTGGCCTTCTTTGCCAGAAGAGCACACTCCTGGCTCTTGTTCAACTCATGCTCTTCCAGGCCCCTGGGTCCTTTTCTGCAAGGTTTCTTCCTATTTGTTCAGCCCCCACCATGTGCTGATACCTGGGCTTGTGCCTCCCCTTATGCAGGACTGTGCACTTCCCTTTGCTGAACTTCACGAGGTCCCTGTTTGCCCATTTCTCCAACCTTTTGTGGTGCCTCAGTTTTTGTTTTTTTTTTCTTTTTTTTTTTTTTTTTCTCAATGAGGTGTGGGTGGCAGAATCATTTTGCTTTGTGACTTAAGAATATAAAATAACTGAGTTGTTTATCTAGGTCATAACAGTCGCTCCAGGCTTGAAGAAAGGTAAGAGGGAGTAACCTTGAAGCACTATCCTACTGAGTCTGATGGAGATAAAGGACTTGGTCCTCAGTCATCCATATCTGAAATTAATGCCCTTTTTTCCTCTGAGTTGGTTTCTCCTAGAATCTTTTACCATAATTTCTCTAAAACTGTTTGGTATGTACTAAAAGATATTTTATTACGTGGTTATAATTAAGGGATGTCATACATACAGAAGTAACATTTTTCTTTTAACACCAATCACCTCATATTATTGGGGAGCTCTAGTTGCTGCTTAGTTCCAGAGCAGGGTTTGTTCTCTCTTCTTCATCAAAAATTCCAGTACTGAAGGAACCTTTCTGGATCAGAGCACTATAGACACCAATATGCTTCCAGGAATAAATGCCCAGGAATAAATACAATTAGTCTCTGTGTCACGGTAAGAAGGGAGGTTTCCTAGAACCCCTTATATTTGATCAGCTTGACAGTTTCCCAAGAAAATCAAGGCCCTTGTGCCTGTACAGCCTGCCAGCATCCTTTTTTGGAGACCTTACCAAACAGCCCACTGTATCAGACAACAATTCAACTAACCTATTCAAGGACCCACACTGACAGCATCACTGAGTCAAATCCCTTATTACAATTATTCAAGTTTCCAGAAACTTATGCAAAGAAAATTTTTATGGTATAAAACACAGATCATGACAGTATAAAGTTCAGAGATTGCCTTTGATAGTAGACTGACTGCAAGAAAAACATATACATATAATCAAGCTTTGGTTGTTAGTAACTGATAGCATAAATTAGAACCATAGAATCATAGAATCATAGAATCAGAATGGTTTGGGTTGGAAAGGACCTTAAAGATCACCGAGTTCCAACCCCCCTGCCATGGGCAGGGACACCCTCCACTAGACCAGGTTGCTCAAAGCCTCATCCAGCCTGGCATTGAACACCTCCAGGGATGGGGCATCCACAACTTCCCTGGGCAACCTGTTCCAGTGTCTCACCACCCTCACAGTGAAAAATTTCTTCCTAATTTCTAATCTAAATCTGCCCTTTTTCAGTTTATATCCATTACCCCTTGTCTTCTCACTACACTCCCTGATAAAGAGTGCAATCCCAAGCACAAATATAGGCTGGGTAGAGTATGGATTGAGAATAGCTCTGAGAAGAAGGACTTGGTTGACGAGAAGCTGAACATGAGCCGGCAGTGTGCGCTTGCAGCCCAGAAAGCCAACCGTGTCCTGGGCTGCATCAAAAGAAGCATTAGCGGAATGTCAAAGGGAGCTGATTCTCCCCCTCTACTCTGCTGTCATGAGACCCCACCTGGAGTACTGTGTTCAGATGTGGGGCTCCCAATGTAAGAAAGACCTATGACTGCTTGTGCGAGTCCAGAGAAGAGCCACAAAAACGGTCAGAGGGCTGGAGCACCTCCCCTATGAGGACAGGCTGAGAGAATTGGTGTTGTTCAGCCTGGAGAAAATAAGGCTCCGAGGAGACCTAATAGCAGCCTTCCAGTACCTGAAGGGAGCCTACAGGAGAGATGGGGAGGCACTCTTTATCAGGGAGTGTAGTGAGAGCACAAGGGGTAACAGTTATAAGCTGAAAGAAAGCAGATTTAGACTAGATATTAGGAATTAAGTTTTTACTGTGTGGGTTGCAAGGCACTGGAACAGGTTGCCCAGAAAAGTTGTGGATGCCCCATCCCTGGAGGTGTTCAAGGCCAGGCTGGACGAGGCTCTAAGCAACCTGGTCTAGTGGAAGGGGTCCCTGTCCATGGCAGTGGATTTTGAACTTGATGATCTTTAAGGTCCTTTCCAACCCAAACCATTCTAGGATTCTATGATTCTATAAATAGATAATTAAACTCCAGTCTAAGTAATTTGTAGTCTAAAGGCTGATTGAGACACTGAGTTGATCTAGCTTTTTCAAGAAATGAAGATTTAAAAAAGGGGGGAGAAGAAACCCTCTTGAATATCTTGAATAAAGCATCCAATCATCAGGTGTCATCTCTGGCACCAACATTTAGTAACTGATAATTACTGTAACTAGAACCATTGAGCCTTGCAAATGTTATCCAGTAAATTTTAATTAATACCCGGGGGACTGAAGAATTTCAGAACAAGCTCATGGGAGACTCTCTCCAGACCAGTGGCAAAGTGTGCTGAGTAATTTTAGATCAGCGTGCCTGTCAAAGTGGATCAGTGTCATCTTGCCACTTATACTGAAGAAAATGCACCTGCTTCTACATGGAAATAAGGTGCATTATCTGCCAATTTGTGCTGCTTATTTTCACTGCTGCTTGAGTTTGACAAGTGGGAAATATGAATGCATGGATTATTTATTCATAGACCAAGGGGATAGAAGGCGAAAGAGGTCTGTGGGCGAAAAAGAGTAATGTACTTGGTATTACAGGACCCACCGGAAGCCTTCTAAATAAACATGTCACAGAATTCTACTAAAAGTCTGCAGAAGTAAATACTCTTGCTTTGTATATTTAACATCAAATGAAAACATAGTCATCAAGAAAGTTCAGTAGCATAAAATGACAATGCTAAGAATGGAACAGGCAGTATTTTAATAGCCATAAATTTTCCTTAAAGCTCCATAAGAAAGGGACACTCAGTATTAATATTCTGAGTCCAATATTCTGAATATTCAAACCACACTAAATAACAATTTGCTAGATATGCTCAGTACATTTCATTTGACAATATCTAGCTCTGACTCTGCTTTCACTACTACAAAGTAGTTCAATAGAAATCAGTGAAATCAGAGTGTCTGGTTATAAAGTAATCTCAAAGGAGCAAATAACATTATTGGAGTAAAATCATTAACTGCAGTTAATATCCACAGGTCTGTGAAAGATAAAATCCATAAAAGTTTTCAGACTCCTTTGATATTACTCAAATTGCTCACATAGGACAAACTAAGATATTTCAAAAGTATTGAGGACATGGCTAATGCTGTTCCCCAATAAGAAGATTATAAGTCATATTTAATTAAGTAATTAAGTTATATCTAGGACCTTAACATTTTATGCTTTGTTCAAACTGATTTTTTCAAAAATTCTAGGTCTAGGAAAGGAAGATAGTTGAAACTTGTTTTTCCTGTTGCTCAGGCAGAGCCTTTTCTGATGGGCGTGTCCAGAATCAGAACTTTACGCACAGGATGAGAAAGTTTTTCTTACAAGTTAGAGAGGCTACATGCAGGTTTCATAACCGTTCCTGCCCTGGCACAGGGCAGGCAGACATACCCCAGATCCTGGGCAGGTGTTGTCTGTAATGTCTTGAAGGCTACTGCCTGTCTGGTACCCTGAGATATTTCAAATAGAAAATTCTGCAAATGAATGGTATCCAAAGGAACTTCTGCAATAACAGAAAAGCCTCCAGACTATTCCTTATTCATGGGCTCATTTCACAGACATTCCATCTGGAAAAGTCCTTTATAAGGGAAAAGGAAAACAAAATCTGTTTTGTATTATGTTTTGGGCTGCTAGCGATCATCATATTGCTTGTGTACATTATACAGAGCATGGTTCCTGCAAGGAATCTGAGAAGGTTAAGACCTTAAAATCGTTTAGGCCTCAGGACTAGATAGCAGTCTTTAAAAAGTGCTAAAAGCTTTATCATATGTTGTTTCAATTCACTTACTTCAGGAGAAATCTCTGAAGGCTGAAGAGTGTCCAGTATAATCCAATTATAAAGGAAAGAACCTAGAGCTATATGAGGAAATTATAGACCAGCTAGCTTAGCAAGAATTGCAGTGCATGTCTTTAGAAACTGTTTTAGAGTCTCTAGAGAAATTGCAAAAGCATATTTTAATTAACATGAGGAATTCTCAGAAAAGTTATAACATGCCGAGGAATGCTGTGGTTGCAGAGTTTGCTTTTTTTTTTTTTTTTTTTTTTTTTTTTTTTTTTGCTGTACTTCATGTTATACTTTTTTCCAGTTTATTTACAGACATTTTTGTATTGTTTGTCACCATGGTACAGAACGTGGTGTCTTGTTATCCTGAGCTTTCTCTGCAATCAATTAAATTCTTTTCCTTTTTTAAAAAAATAAAAATAATGTGCAAATAGTGTCATGGCAGTTGGTGTGGTTCTCATATTTTTCTGCTCTAATTAGATCAATTATTTCTGCTTGTAAAGCAGATCATGTGGTATAGAGCCACTAAGTCATCTTTCCCAGCTGACCTTATTGTCTCTCCTCCAGCACTGTGATTATTCCCTGCTTTTCAATGGCAGGTGGTACTTATTTCTGATGTGGATGATACAGTTTCAGGTAGTCTTGGTGTGAAGGCAGTGATACTAGGAAAAATAAAGAAGGGAGGAGGAAGTAGAAGAAGAGAAGCCAGCAAAAGATCTGTAAGGTAAAGATGCAAGGGCACAGAGAAAGGGTCATCCCACATCTGCTGGTCTGTAAGTGTATGTCTAGGTAGAACTTGCTTTTGGAGGTGTCATTCATCAATTGTTTTGAGACAAGTTCGTCCCCTATAACTCTTGAAAGACTACAACAATGACACGTATCTTTCATTTTAAAGAATTCAAGGGCCTTTGGCACTAGTGATACCGATCACTGATTCCGTGAACCTTATTTTTCTTCTAGGAAACAAACAAACAAAAAGTTAATTAATAATAACGCTAAAACTTTTGTTGAATTGGCAAAAATACAGATGGGTCCATGACAGAAAGATATTTTTTCAGACTTTGTAATGGCAGATTTCATATTAAAACAGATTTTCAATTTTTCCTTTGATACTTGGGAGAGTGAAATAATTTGCAGAGTTCTTTTTTTTCTCTTTTTTAGGGGGGGAATGTAGTAGAGAAGAGAGCTGAATTCTGTGCTGGGATCTGTGCAGATTCTGCTTTTGGCAGAATAAACCCCTCCTTCTTGAAAATAATTATTTTTTTGTCAGTAGTCCTTAAAAAACTTGTACTTTGTGAGCTAACATCATAGTCTCCCTTTCATTCCTAGTCAGAAGGTGTCATGAATAAAACTGAACAGTTTCTTGTGACAGATACAGACATGACAGTTATCAGCAATCTGGTATTAGGGTACTGCACTTTCCATAGGGGAACCGAACAAAAGTAGAAGGTAATTTCTAGGGACAAGCACTGGCAGAAAAGAAGAAGATCAGTGAAGGAGGAGTCCCTTTTTCTGGTTCACCCAATGTTTCTCCATGTGAGACCATATCTCACCTTCTAACCATGAGAACCCTGTTGCTGCATGGAATGGAAAACCTTCTATGTAGTACTGGATAACATTTAACCTCAGAATGTTCTTGTATTCTTAAAAAGAGGATTGTTCTAAAAATGAACAGTTTTATTATCCAAATCTTGAAGTACACTGAAATGATCTACCCTCCCTAGAATTATCTTGTCATGTTCTGAAGTAAGACTCAAAGCAGAGCAGATCTGTTAAATATATTTATTGCCTTTCATTATTTTGAAAATCAATATAGGTTTCAGTCAACATATGTCTTTTTATCTCCAGATGAATTTCAGTAAAAACCCTGTAAAGGAGAAAGATAAACCAAATACACAGCTTAGGAATATAATGAGTTGATGACAGTGGCTTTCAACATATCAACAATGGGTTACTGGTTTAATTTCATTCATTCAATTTGTGTTCTCATTAATGCTTCAGCTTATTTTTAATTAATTGACCCCAAAACTGCTTCTCAGCTGCTAAATCCAGACCATCATAGTCACATGGCTGACATGAATGACTAGTCTTGCGTGAGACTCCAGAGCAATTTACTACCAACAGGGACCCTTAAAACAGAGGTGATCAGCTGGCTCTGAGTTCCAGCGTCTCCCCTTTCCTGGTTCTTCTCAGACTAGTGACAGGATTGGCTTTTGGCTCAGTTCTTTCTTAGGTTAATAATCTGAAGCATTGGTGTCTCTTCAGAGCATTTTCATTCTCTTATTGGATGTCTGTGGTTCAGAACATGCAGGAAGAGGTGTCTGAGAAAAAAACATTGTTATTCAACTATTTTGAATTAAACAAACTGTTTAGTGGTTGTGATTAGGTTTGTTACTACTGACATTGCCACAGATAAATGGGAATTGCAAACTGAGAGAAAAAAAAACAACTTACAGTACATTGCTTTCAGTCACTATATGACTTCAGTCACTATATGACTTCAGCTACTGAAAACAAGTCAAAAGAGAAATAGCAGTGTAAACCCATGTTTCGTTAATCCTCTATTAGCTGCAGGGCACATGTGTGAAATTTGTTCCACTAGGGAAACTCTTCCAAAAGATGAGAAAGCCTGCCTGGAGAGTCAGATATTGTAGCAGGAAGAAAGTACGATCTTTTTTTTTGTGCTGTTGGGAGTGTTTGTCACATCTGTATAAACATGGTATGGTATCAGAAAAATGTACTTCCAAGACACTCCTCTTACTTGAGGTATCACATGTTTTGTTTAGAAGCTGTGTTTTCTGATTTTAGTAATAATTAAACAATCCTCATTTGAAGTAACTTACTGTTGGCAATGTAAAGAGACTCTGATGTTAACCAGACTTTTAAACAGCTGGGCCACGTCTACACTGGCTTCTCAATGGTTCTTTATGATACATTAATTGGTGAATATTAACTACCGTACATATCAAATGCATTGATTTCTTGTCAGCTACACCTCAAAATAAGTTGGATAGTGGAAAAAACAGTGCAACAAATAATAAAATTGTATTACTTATGTAAGATCTGTGCTACAGATAACTAGAAAGCTTCTTTCTCTAGTGCTCTTAACTTGCCACCATTCATAATGAACACTATAGTCACAATGCGGAAAAAGCTGTCCATGTACAAGTAATTTGAAGGCTCATTTATTTAAATGCAAGCATCTTTTGAAGCTACTTTACAGCCTAAAGGTATCAAAGAAGTCCATGAATTATATATGTGAAAAAGACATATAACAACACACTGTTAAAAAATTTCACAAACATCTACGGCATCGTGAACATTTAATACATTTTAAATTTTGTCCCCCTCTTTTAAAATATTTTTTCTGATGACATGGGGGTAACCATAAAAAAGCCAATAATTTGGCATCAATATTCTCTAGGAAAAATTATATTTCTAAAATTATAAGTCTCTCCCTGCAAATGTACTAGAAAAAACCCACTGTATATAAAATTAAAGACACCAAGTTTTTTATTTGTTTGTCAAATTGCAGCATAAATGCATAGAAATTCTCCATTTTGCATGATTTTAACAAAGATTTAACAGCAGAATTACATTATGTTGTACAAAAAAGAAAAAGAAATTTTGAGCTACTTGGAAACAGATTTTGCATAAATTGAAAAACTAATTTTATTTACCATATTTAAAAATATTTCACAACAAAATATGTTGTGAATTAACAATATCCTAAGTATTTTTCCATATTCTTACATAATTTTTACCACAGACTATAATTTGGGAGATTCATCCTTTTTGTAAGATATTTTTAAAAATCCACCATGCAAGCTTTGCTTCTGAATAGAAACATTTCCTATGGTTCGTTTTTGTCTTACATATTTCACAAGCTCAGTTAAAAAAGAAACTTTCCAAGAAGTCTCTCTAGTCTTGAGCTTCAGAAGGAAGGCTTACAAATTAACACTTACTTAAATGTGTTGATAAATTGACAGTATTCGTGACTAAACAGTATTTTGTTTTCTATTCTTTTCTTGGTTTTGGACTTGGGAGAAAAGTGAATAAGCAATTTTTAAAGTAATTGTAATCTGTCTTGATGGATAATACACATCAATTAACTGTCACTTAGAAGTTCAAACATAATTGTTCCATATCTATCTTCTCTCTTTAGCATCAATCGTTGTAGTAGCTGATCTTAAAGCTCTTTGCTGTGGTTCTTAAGAAATTAGAATAAAATTAATATTTGTGGAGGTTTAGAGACTTGCCCAAGGCCATGCAGCAGCTCAGCAGTGGTACAACTGAGATGATTAGCCAGGTATTCTGACTCCCTCTTCATTTAGACACAGCTGTACCTAAACATGCCCATTAAATAAAAATGCATTTAGCAACAAGGATATCTTCAAATTTACTTTATCTATAAAACAATAGCTATGGAAAGATAAAGAGAATGCGTATCATGAAGCAGATACTTGATACTGTGGCACAAGTCAAATGCTCTGCCTTTTTCTCTCCTCCTTATAGATGGAGGGATTCATGTGGAAGAAAATAAATAGTAAAAACCAATTTCAGTGACTTCCACATAGTACTCTTTGAATAACTGTTGAGCAGCATCCTATTTAGGTGACATCAAGGGAAGAAAAGAATGAACAAAAGAGAGACCATTAATTTTTGAGTCACAAAGGAACAAAGTACTTTTGGAGGCAGTCAGTTGGCATACAGAACAAAAAATGAGAAGATAAATAACATTACTTAGACCAGAGAGTTCTCAAGAGCAGGTTTCAAAATATTTAGCTTGCTTTTCCACCAGCCTTCTCTCTTCCTTGGGATAAAAGTAGCAAATTTATCAATAGAGATATTTTTCAGCAGAAACATCCCACTGCGTAAAAACCTATCCTAAATGTAGGATATGCTAATTTAAGCAAATCTTCACGAAGTGTAGAATTGTAAAATTAGTGAAGTGTGTATAAGCAGAACAGAATATTGCCAGTAAATCAGGAATACATTGTTTAGGATATTGGTTTTTGAGGTGTCCAACCCAGATTCAAGTGCTCAATTTTCCATGATGTCACGGAATATTTCTGCCCTACCATTTCACATATCAGGACCAGTGGAGAGGAAGAAACATGTTTGTTTTTTTCGAGATGACCATTGGGTTTGAGAAATTATGTGGCACATAGGAGACTGGAAGAAGGACTGGTCTATATTTATCCTAAAATTTCTGAGCTATTTTTACATGAAAAAACTTAAGTTTTAGAAAGTTTTGCATTAGGGGAATACACTTTGCAATTCAGCTCTAGTTACACTAAGAGTTCACTGACATTCAGATAAATCAATATTCTTCTAATAGTTGAAAGGGTAACAGACACTGTATCCTTTATTTCTGTAAAGAAATGTTTAATTTTACATAAAATTTCATTGATACTGATATAACTGTTCTCAGAAATAAGCCCCATGGAAACGGGGACAAAATTTTAATGAAACTACTAGCTAAGAATAAATAAGCACCCATCCAGAAGAATACATATACACTTGTTTATATTTTGTTTAAGATGTAGAATATGACAGGCTTTGAGCACATGCAGTGGTGGAACGGGTGAATATGAAGTGTTTCCGTAAATCAGGACCCTATGAAGATTTGCAGATGCCAGTATGTATCGTTTATTTGAATATTCCAAGTGGAGGCACTGCATACATGTAACTGCAAAACAGTGTTTCTTTCTCAGGCAAGATTAAAAATCTTTTAAATCTTTCACAACATTTTTTAAAGGAAGATGATAATGTTATTACAATAATTGAAAGTAATAGTGGCTATTTTAGAGCAGATATGCACCCCCAAACTCACAGATGTTTGTTCTGTCTGTTCTCATTACAGTGAATGTGTGTAAGCCCTGGACTGCTTTTGACACTGCTGACAGGAAGTGTGGAGTTTTTCTTTGTATGTGACACCTAAGTACTTCAAGGGAAAATACTTAAGACTTTATCAGTTGTGCAGCTGACTTGCTTTTACTGCCTACTATTGTGCTAGTGAAGAGATTCTTCTAGGTGAAGTTGAAAGTGCCTTCCAGGATTTAGAGACCATCCCTTGGCCATAAGGCTGTAAATAGGGCAAGGTTAAATAACTGAAATGGGTGTTCACAACTAACACTAAAGGAAGCGGAGTACATACTAAATGCACTGAACAATTTACTGATCATAGAATCATATAACATCTCAAGTTGGAAGGGACCCATAAGAATCATCGAGTCCAACTTCCTGCTCCTCACAGGACTGCCCAAAACTAAATCATATGACTAGGAGCATTGTCTAGACACTCCTTGAACTCTGATCATTTTGGTGTTGCAACCACTTCCCTGGGGAGCCTGTGCCAGTCACTGACCGCCCTCTCAGTGAAGATCCTTTTCCTAAAGTCTGATCCAAACTTCCCCTGATGCAGCTTCATTCCATTTCATCATGTTCTATCACTGAACACCAGAGAGAGATCTTCTTCCTCTGCTTCCCACATTGAGGAAGTCATAGGCTGTGATGAGGTCACCTCTCAGTGTTCTCTTCTCCAAGCTGAACAAAAAAAGTGACCTCAGCCACTCCTTGGAAGTCTTGCCCTTGAGACCTTTCACCATCTCAGTCTCCCTCCTCTAGACACAGTCTGATAGTCTGATGTCCTTCTTATACTGAAGTGCCCAAAACTGCACACACTACTGGAGGTGGGGCTGCACCAGTGCAGTGCAGAGTGGGACAATCAGCTCTCTTGGCTGGCTGGCTATTCTTGTGCTTGATGTGCCTAAGGACATGGTTGGCTCTCCTGGCTACCAGGGCACGCTATTGGCTTATATTCAACTTGCCATCAACTCAAACCCTAGATCTTTTTCTGTGGGGCTTCCCTCTAGCCTCTTGTTCCCCAGTTTGTATGCATAACTAGGATTACCCTGTCCCAATGGGAGAATCCTGCACTTATTCTTGTTAAATTTCATATGGTTGTTGATTGCCCAGCTCTCTAGTCTATCCACATCTCTCTGTAAGGCCTCTCTACCATCAAGGGAGTCCACAGCTCCTCCTAGCTTAGTATCATTGGCAACCTTACTTAATGTACATTTGATTCCTATGTCCAGATTATTTTTGAAGAGCCTGGCCTTAAATAGAGCCCTGTGTAACCCCACTGGTGACTGGCCACCAACCTGATGTAACACAGTTTACAATAACTCTTTGAGCCCAACCCATCATCCAATTGCTCACCCAATGTATTATGGACTTGTTTAGCTGTATGCTACACATTTTATGTGGAAGTAAACTCCAAGAGACAGTATTAAAAGCTTTGCTAAAATTCAAAACCACCACATCTGCTGGCTTCCCTTGGTCAACTAGATGGTCATAAAAAGAAATTGATTAAGCAACCCTTGTGAACCTGTGATGACTATGATCAACGACTCCATGGTCTCAAGTGTTTTTCCATAACTTCTAGAATAATCTTCTCCATTTTACCAGGTGCTGAATTCAGACTGACAAACCTTTAGTTACCAGGATCTTCCTTCTTTCCCTTCTTGAAAATTGGAACATTTCCAGTCAACTAGGACCTCCCCAGACTCCTAAGACCATTGAAAAATAATGGAGTATGATGATATTGGCCAGCTCTTTCAGTAAGTACCCTAGGATAGATCCCATTGGGTCCTACAGACTTATGCAATGCATCCAGCTGGAGCAGCAAGTCTCAAACAAGTTCAGAGTCGTCTGGGAGTTTATCATGTCCCCAGTCACAGTTTTCCAACGTAGGGCTCTGGGGGATCTCAGTGCCCATCAGTAGTGTTTGGAATTGCCTGCTCCTTTGCTCTTAAGACATGGCTTTAAAAAAGTGACCAGCATTCAGGGACCCTGATATTTTAAAAGCAGATACCCAGAGAACCTTACTAACTAGCTCTTTCAGCATCCTGAACTCTGCTCTCCCCGTATCCAGGTTGAAGTTTTGCTGGCAGTTTTTCTCCTGATGAGAATGATTTGAAACTCAACTACTTCATGGTCACTATGACCAAGACAGCCACCAATCACCACTTGACCCACGAGTCCTTCTCTGTTTACAAACAACAAATCTCAGAGGGCACCTTTCCTAGATATCAGGCCAGGTATAGAAACTGATACTACCTGTCTCAGAAAAGGTTATTCCAAAAGCCATATCTGATCCTTGTTCTAAAGGGGAAAACCAACTTTAATTGATAGATTAAATATGTTCATATCCAACAGTAGCCTTTTAAATTGAAGTTTTCCAACATATTTTGCCACTATATCTAGAAGTCATCTCGTTTGGAATATATGCTAGAAATTTAATTAAGGAATGGAGTTAGCCATTACTATTACACATACACATACCCCAATATATTTCTTTATTTAGAAGAGTTATTTGTTTACAGAGGATGACATACTACCTGCTGTAGAAGTCAACAATTCCATAGCTATTAATCTTATGTTACAAATTCATAAATAACAGGAAAAAAAAGGGTTGGCAGTTTCTCCATGCTCATTAATCTGTAGAGGTCTTAGATCTGTTCTTGACCTTTAACCCTATGAAAGGTATGAAGGTGTCTCCACGTATGAAGATTTCTACACTGTCAGTTGGATCTTTGGCTTCATATCGAGCCAGCCTGAGGCTCAGACCCAGTCTGTCTAGGCACCAGAAAAATGTGCGTTCAGGATTCAGAATGAAATGTAACTCTCTAGAGATGAGTAACTGCAGCCTGTGACCAGTTTGGTTGCACTATGTGTAAGAGATTTCAACAAAACTGTATTGGTGAGAACAGAGAGGAAAATTTGACACTGGTTTCTTAATGCAGTGCTAGAGTGAGACTTGAATTTGAACGTTCTGTCAAAGAAAAGCTAAACGGATGGCCAGGATTAACACAGTTGGTAATCTCAGCTGCTTGTCATCCCCTTTACAGTTGGAGCACAGAACTTCGTACTGACAGAGCCACTGTGATTTGACAAGAGAATGCTCTGTCTTCTGGAAATGTACAACATAGAAGGCTCTTCCAGATGAATTATTCATTCAGAGCTTCCACCAACAATAAACAAGTTGCCTTTGTTTCAGGCAGGGTTGTAATGAGTGGTATGGTGTTGATAATACTGAGTAGAGAGAGGTGTGGTTATAATAAACCTGAACTGCATCTGATAAATAAATTCAGAGCTACTTAAAAAAAAACAAAAAAAAACCCAAGCAATGCACACAATGGGAAGTTGTAAAATAGTTAAGAGAACAACATTTTTGAAATTGATCTCAGTAAGCCAACAGTATGTGTTAATAGGAAGAATTAAGGACTCTAAAATATTATCTATAAAAAACCTGATACTTTAAAATAATAGCATTATTAATTACCTTTATAATTTGAGAACCTTTATCTCCTTTCTGTTGAGACACTTCAAAGTAAAGAAAATGTCTTTCTACCCTCAAAAAAAAGAGCTATAACTGTTCATTTCATATCAGCAAATGGCCAAGAAGTAGTATAGTACTTTGTTTACAGAAAAACATTTTATTTCCTTAATCCTCAGTGCAAAAAATGTTGTCTATCCCTTTTCAGCAAAGGAATACCAAGCATGAATTTTGACTCTTAATTTTGAGATACCTTTTCTAGGAAAAGCCTCATATTATAATGATAGGGCAACCACTGTCCTGCATTTTCAAAGGGAACACATTAGTAGATCCAAAACTACATCGTATATTTTATTTGTTGGGAAAGACAAGAATCCAACTTGCAGCTTGGATAGATGAAAAAATTCAGAATCTAATCTGTGTCACAGAATCAAATGAAGCATTTATCTGTCACACAGCACCAGCCAGATAGCTTCAGATATACTTTGACACCTCCTTTATGGAAAACAAATTTTTCACAGGAAGTCAAAACCAATCTCTTCCAGAACGGGACCATTCTGGGTTTGTCAGCCTACCTGGAACACTGGGGAATTTAAATTTGCTAAAACTTTGTGACTGTATTAAAAGAAAAAAAATTATTTCTCTACACAGTTTTAATGAGATAAGAATACTAAAATTCTGTGTGGTATATGATAATATCTGCTACATATCTTACATGACTATTTTTTCATAGAATCATGAAGGTTTGGGCATCTATCTAGCTAAGTTTATGAGATCTGGTTGCTATTACAAAATTTCTGCCATGAAATGAAAAAAAAACTTGTTGTGTCAGAGAAGGCACTATGCGGTATGTTTATGTACACAAGGCTGCTAGCATGGTAAAGAAAACTGAACAGGAAAGTGACTGTTAATGTTAACACTTCAATTTTATGCTAAGTAGATGTTATACTATGGAGAGTTAGTCTTTAGACAGTTCTAGAATTTGGAGAAGGCAAAAACTTCAAGAATGGAACTAAATAAAAGGTTGATAGAAGGGAATATAATCTGAAGAAGGCTTAGAGAGACAGCAGAAATTTTTTTGTGCATCAAAAGAGGACCAAAGATGAAGTTTTCAGTTTCAGAGAGAGCTAGTCAGTTGTAAGACCTAAACAGTCTAATAAAAACCTCTGTGTTGGAGGGATTTTGTGGTTCAAGGCCTTAAGATGCCCTGAGTTGCAGGAGAAACAACAAATTGTTTGAGGGCATGAGATCCTTTACAGTAATGGGGATCCTAAGGCATGGCAATGAAGAATGGTGTATATGCATTTATCATACTTTTGACTAAAGGGCATCAATATTTTAATTTCTTTTTTTAAAAATCATGTATAGTTTTTTACTATGTACCAACTGCATTTTTGGGTGCTCTTTGTCAAGCACTGTTGGTTGAAGCACACTCAAGCAACTATACAATTAGATCATGACTATATCTCTGAAATAGAAAAAGACAAGTAAACAAAAAACATTGAATATATGGAGAGCTAGAAAAGCTTAAATTGCATACGTACAATACAAGGGAACCAGATCTAATAATTATGAAAATAAATTCAAAATCAGTTTTACCAAACAGATGGAAAAAAGCTTCTAGCAAAATCATTACTGAAGAGGGCAGGGTGAGGATCCAGTTTGTTACTAAGAAGTAGTTAATTTTATTGATGTAATTCATATCACTGACCTATGCAATGTTAAGCCTAGTTAAGATTGTTGTTGTAATCTAAGTGACTTAGAAACAAAAAACTTAGAATCATACGAACAATTTGGCGTGACAGGACCTCTGGGGGTCAGGTATTCTAACCTTCTTCTCAAAGCTGGACAAACTTGAAAGTCACAGAAAATGTGCACTCTTGTGTTGCATAAAGCAATATTTTGCCTTTTAAACTAAAATATCTAGACTGTGCTAGTTGCTTAGTCACTCTGTATAGGCAATGGGAAAGCTAGGGTGTGAAACACCCCAGAAATAACTCACCCCATGCTAAAACTCATGCTTTAGTCAGGTAACAACTGTGCTCTTTAAAATTCCTGTCTCTGTCTAATGAATATAGACAAAGTTTAGAGGATTAGCAAAGTTGACTTTGCTTAACCATGGACTTGAAAATATGTATTAATTTCATTTTCTTGTGGATGTTAAATATTTTTATAGACATTTTATTGTGGTGTTGTTGATGTATGTCATATTAACATGAACAAAACAAATTGGTCTAGATTATGACCGTCACTTTGAACACTGTGGGAAAAGCCTGAGAAATACAGTTTTCACATTAACTCTATGTTTGGTTGTCTGCAGACCAAACAATATTAAAAATAGAAACTCTTGACTCTTGAAAGAAAAAGTGGACAGATGATGCTTTTAAAGGACAGCAGTAAGGCCAAACAATGCAGAAAGACAAAGGTGTTGGACTGCCTTCTGAGTATCACAGTGAAGTTTGTAGTAGAACCTTCAAAAATGGCAAACATATTACTGCTCAGCATGAGAGAAGACTGCTGGCTCTTACCCAATATGCATTCTGAGTAGTGATTATAATATCTTACGTTCATTACTTGGCCCTTATACATAGTCTGATTTTCAGACATACTGAACATTTCAGTAACATTAAGTGATTTCACTGGGAGCAGTGACAAAAGCCACATGTTTGAAATTTTGGACATTTGTTTAGATACCTAAATATGAATTTAAGGTGTAGAAATTTGAAAGTCCTTGCCTTCTCTTCAAAACTGATTGAGAAACAAAATTCACAAGAAAATCTTTTAAGACCAGAAAAGCTGTTAATGACATCCAGAGGGACCTGGACAGGCTGGAGAAGTGGGCTCATGAGAACCTAATGAGGTTCAACAAGGCCAAGTGCAAGGTGTTGCACTTGGGCTGGGACAATCCCAGGTACTTGTACAGACTGGGAGAAGAACCCCTTGAGAGCAGCCCTGCGGAGAAGGACTTGGGGGTCCTGGTGGACAAGAAGCTGGACATGACCCAGCAATGTACGTTTGCAGTCTGGAAGGCCAACTATGTCCTGGGCTGCATTAAAAAAGGGGTGGCCAGCAGGGAGAGGGAGGTGATTGTCCCCCTCTACTCTGCTCTTGTGAGGCCCCATCTGGAGTACTGTGTCCAGGCCTGGGGTCCCCAGCACAAGAAAAACATGGAGCTCTTGGAATGGGTCCAGAGGAGGGCCACAAAGTTGATCAGAGGGCTGGAGCACCTCTCCTATGAAGAAAGGTTGAGGGAACTTGGCTTGTTTAGCTTGGAGAAGAGAAGGCTCTGGGGAGACCTCATTGTGGCCTTCCAGTACCTGAAGGGAGCCTGTAAACAGGAACGGGGGCG